>NW_009727760.1:27911-47637 GCF_000703405.1 Apaloderma vittatum
CCCAGAAAGAGCGTAACATCTGCCAGTATACAGCCACAGCACATCCTTCTGCATGCTCTGCAGGAGACTTTTATTTCAACCAGAATGCATTAAAATACTCTTTTTTTTTTTTCTTAATTTTCCCCCAAAATTCAGGGATTCATCCTTTTGTGTATGTGAGATGTAATGGTAACAAAGGACAGTCCTCGTTTTTAGGACTCTAGGTGAAAAATAAGGATTTCAACTGTAGACTTTAAACCATTTCTACCCAAGAAATACTATTCTTTGCAGGAATTTTATCCAAGTAGAGACCAAGCTTGGATAAATTCCCGACACATGACTGACAGCAGAGAAGTAGTTTGGCTGGACATAATCTATAGTTATTTTACGTTCAAACAGTCCCGATGACGTGAGGTGTTGCCTGGGCCAGTTTAGTGACTCTTTTGTGGCTGATGCATGTATGATATGAGCTTGCAGATTTGCTTGGGAGAAAACGGGCTCGTTAGGGGCAGCGTGGGTGTGCAGGAGACGATGGTGGCCTTTGCTCTGCAGGGAATATACAGTACCTGAACCTGTGCTTCTCCTTGTTTGCAGTTTTAAACTGTGCTTGTGTCATTGCCTGCTGACTGCATAGTTCACTACGTGGTGCTGCACACCTTTTGCTTCCGTGCTGCTATTAACCTAATCCCTTTAGTTTTCATTTATTTAGGTTTTCTTGATTTCATTGAATCGGTGATCTTGTCGTTCTCTTGTTTTTAAACAGGCTTAACTTCCCTCCTCCCTTAAGACTACACTTTATGCCTTTTTTTAAAAGATAAAATGAGTCTCTTATTTGCTTCTTCTTTTGGTCAGTCCCTTCCTTAACTTTTTGAGTTTGGGGAGAAAGAAGCCTCAGCTCCTATTTTGATTTTTGATGAATGCAGGGAAAAACCTGTTTGTGGGCAAAAATCGTTACCTTTTTATTTTCTTAAGTGTTTTGCAGCTCCCACTTGTCCTTGCGAGACTGGCGCTGCAGAGCCCGTGCACACCGGATTCTGTGACTTCAGTGCTGTCCCTTTTCCTGGCCTAAGGAGTTTCTTGCCGTCTAGAAGTGCTGCAGCGCTCGCTCACTCCGGCTTTTTCCTCAGTCATAGCTCATCGCCATTTCTGATGGCACTTCACGGAAACTGAGGTCTCTCAAGAGCGCACACGCGAGCACGGTCAAGAAGATCGTGGTCTCACCTGCTTAAGCTCAGCAGTTCTTATGTGGCTTATTGCTGCCTTCCTGTTAAGTCTTGCTGGCAGAACTGATTTTATTGCATAAGATGGAATTGTTCCAGAGAATTATACCGCAAAGACTGTTGGTTTTGCCATCTCGTGTCTGTTATCTTTTATTCTCTGCTTCGTTTTTTTCGCCAGAATGTGGTAAAACTACATAGTGCATCTTATCTTGGAATATACTAAGGTGTTACATAAATAGTTGAGCAGATATATTTCAAAATTTTCATGCTTTTTTACGTGTGCGAGAAGTCGCTAAGACTTTTTTCAGACTGGCAGAAGACTTACACAGGAGTTGAGATTCAGCTTGTTAAAGCTGTGCTGTGATTGCCTAGTGTTTTTTCTAATACTCCTTGTTGCTGTGACTCTGGATGGATTGCGAAGGAGAAAGGTTAATAGAGGATAAAGGTTTTCAAAACGAATTCATTGCTGTACAACAACTGGAAACACAGGAGTTAGCCCAGTTTAAAAATGATTAGCAGAATCTGAGTTTCACTAGCATTCAGGAATTGAGGGGAGCATTAATTTTAAGCTGTTTTTTCTCCCTTGCCTCGCTTTTCCTTGCTTACTTCACCCTTATTCATGACTGGGGTTAGTACATCTTTCTGTATTTCTGGAGTTCTGTTGCTTTATCTGTGCTTTATAAATACTGCTTGTAATCAATATAAATAAATACAATGAACTTGGCCGAGTTCGTTTTTTTGAGGGGGAAGGACTGTAGCTCGGCAGCATTACGGGGAAAATAATGAAAAATATTTGACAAGAACTTTATCTAGGGGTGGAAAACCTGAGAAAACTCATTTTTGGAGGAAGTCAGGCTGTCTCTGTGCAGATCCATCACAGACCAGCATCTCTGCTGTTCCCCTGATGCTCCAGCTCATTGCATCCCACCGCGCTTCTGTCTTGGAGCCCACTTTGCAACTTTTTTCTGTGCCGTCCTCTCTCTAGATCCCCTAAAATCAGGCATCGTGGGGAGTTTGCGTTAGACCAGGGCTCTGCAGCCCCTGAAGGCAGCCAGACCTGACACCTGAACCGCCCCAAAGACCCTTCGACGCGTGCCGGCTTGTTATCTCTGAGCTAACAAGTCCGACCGAACTGAAGTTGTCTCCGCGTGGAGCCAATTCTGGGTTGTCGGCGTCTGTGCTCTGGGCTGATCCACAGCCCGCATCAACTGCTTGGATAATTGTAGCATTGACTGAACTGAGGTGTCCCACAGAGATGGCTTCTGTGGAGTAGAACTTAACGTTTTTGTTAAGATCTTCGCTGTAATATCCCGTTGATAGTCATTCTGAGACAGGGAACGCAAGCTGCGGCAGCTGTTTTCTGTAGTCGTGAAACCCGAAGGGTAACCGACGGTCAGGGAATGCTTTAGGCTAAAGAATTTATGGGTGCAAAAGATCACAAATGAAAGAACCATGACAGCTTCTGTAAAGAAAATGGTTTATCAGTTTGCCAATGCTGTTGTTGTTACAAATTTGATGCGACAAGTCTACTTTTAATTTTTAAAAGCTGTTTTTCTGCATGTAAAATTACACCTGGCGCTTGATCTGCTTAGACACAGGAACGAACCGAAATGTGGGATTTGAGTGCCCAGCTAGTCTGAACTGAATTTGCTGTTATTTGCACCTGCAAAAAGTAGATGTGAAATCAATTTCAAGTTAGAGCTGAGAAAGCAAGCTCTCGAGCAATAAATATTTTGGATCCCTCGGTAATTTCTGTTTGGAGGACATACGCCCCTGAGCAGGGAGAGGCCTTGCATCAAAGGAAGGCGATTCGTGTTGCTACAGGGTGCTTTTGTTTCTTTGCTTTGATGGTTGTTTTTTTTTCCTGTTTCTGACTTTGCCTCTTACCTGCAGAGTTCTCAGAAATCCCTGTTACCTTTGAATACTGAGGGTCCATAAATCTGTGCCCACCTCAGTCGTGACGCTTATAAAGCCAATGCCTTTGTGCCAACCGAAAAATAGGTGCAACATCCAGAAATTAGGTCAGAACTCCACTGGGAAGACTAAAGAATGGATGGATGCTTTTTAATTTGTGATGACATAATGAAACTCCACTTTGAGACAGAAAATATTCCATTGTTTATAATAACGCCACCAAAGCGGTCATTTGATCTGTCGTGTTAGTGCCAGCAGTGTGACGGCTAATAGGAGAGATTGTGTTGCAAGGGGTGACATCTGCTGAAGGAAACCTAAAACTGAGGTGCTGACCTCTCGTGCTGGCCTGAAAGACTTGATGGCAAGAGTGGGTACGTGAACCCCGGCACGCCGGACAAATTCCAGACTCGATAACAACATTCTTCTAAAATGTAATTTATTGCTTCATCTGGATGTAGTATTTTCTTTTACTTATTCAGTTGTTGAGTTTTATTAAATGGTTGTTGTCTTTTAAATTGGGTTATCTTTTGTGATTTTGCTTTTAAGGGCCTTCGGAGTTTTAAACTCCAAGAGCTGATAAATACTTTTTTTTTAGTAGTGTTTTAAAAACTGCCTTTCCCCCCTCAAACTCTCCCAGTCCTCAGCGAAACTTTTCGATGAGGTGCCATCGGAACTTCTATGAAGATGTACGTTGTGATAGAAACTAATCCAACCTTGAGCGGCTCTTTTCCTTAAATATTCATCATCTATAGCTGCCACAGAAAAGATGTAGTGATCCGTGGTAAATTCTAAATCAAAATTTAGAAAATAATCTAAAAGAAATTCAGGGTTTTTTTGTAGACATATAAGAGCAGTCATGTTGTAATACCTCTTGGTTTATTTTTTATTCAAGCGTATCAGTAATGTCACACATTTATGGCAGAGGAATGGGCAACGTGGCTGAGGAGAGTATCCTGTAGCCATGTAGGAGCTTGTCGCCAGGAACCAAATGCACGCACAACCCCTTGCAGCTCTACGCAGGTTTTGCATTACTGGGCAAACAGGGTTGGCCTATTTATGGGTTTTCTGCAAAGTGTTGTTTTAATTCTGAGTTGGAAATTAAGAAGCTGTGAGCACGTGTCAGCTCTGCGGGGGGAAGGTGGGGGTTTGGACGTGTCTCTCCTGGGATTTCTGTGTTTTGTTGGGGTTTTTTTGTGGGAACATCATTATTATTAGTAATATATGTAATATGTAAGTAAATTCTTTCGTTATTTGCCAAGCTGAATCAATCAGAACTGAAGAATTTAGTTTAATGTTCAAGAAAAAACTTCCTTCTCTAAAGATTACGTTGGTAATACCAACGTTATTGGGTGAATACTGGGCAATGTGGTTTGATTGATTCTGCTTTCTTCCTTCGGAGTAGAAGCAGTGCTTTTTTTCTCCCCACTTTTCTTTTGATAAGTTAACAAGTTTTTTCCTTAGAAGTATGAAGTTACTGAATTATTTGAAAATGTGTTTGAAATAGTTGGAGTCTGTAACGAATCTGACATGTGGTGACAGTGAGAAATGTATGCCTGCTAAATTTTAATACTATGGATTTTGTGTAGATCACGCTCAAGACCTCGTCAACGTTCTTATAGTCGAAGTAGTGAGAGATCGAGTCATAGGAGGACTCATAGCGGGTCTCGTGAAAGAGAGCGGCGTAAAGGCAGAGAGAAGGAAAAAATAAAAGAGAAGGGCAAAGGAAAAGAAAAGGAGATATGTGGCGCGAAGCATGGGTAAGTGAAATGACAAACTATAAATGTAATAAAAGCAGGGAATAATTTAGCATTTTGCTTTTTTGTTGGTAATCAATTTGCTTTATATTCCGTGATATTTTATATAAACTGAGTGGAGTTACTTAAAATCTTTGAATAGTGTGATTCTTAGCAGAATGTGACAACATTTCAATCTATTTGATGATTTGATTTACAGTTTTTTTCTTCCTCTTGATTTGCAACTATGCTAAATAGCTTTCTTCAATCGCTTAATTTAATTATTTTTCTAATACATAATAACCCCAATTTAAGGAAAAAACGAGGAGTATTGGAAAGGGCAAAGACTATTTCCTACGAGAAGATGGATTTTACTGTTCACCCCCTCTGTATTGCCAGCAGTTCCTATTGCACCTCATTTTTGGCTCAGCCAAGAGCTGCAGCAGAAGCACTTGCTGGGGGTGAATGATGCTTTTCAAACCTCATTTCTGTGTGAAACGACTGGAATTGTCGATCTTGTTTTTACAGCTTCCAAAACCGACGTTTTATGTAATTCCCCCTGCTTCATGCGTCTCGATCTCCTGCAGCCCTTAGGGTGACCTCTGGCTTTCCCTCGGTTCTGTGACTGCTTTCCAAAAGGAAGGTGCTGGGGTGCTGCTTGATGACCTTCCCTGTGGGGGAGTCCCACCGAAACGCTGCGGGGGCGTTTCTAGAGTAGCATCCTCTACCCACGTTGGTGATATTGCTGGTATCAGCTGTTCAGTCTCTCCGATGCCATTACCTGCATGTCCGTGGTTGTAGCATTGATTATGTAAATATTCAACATCAGCTATTCGCATATTTTTGCCTTATTTGGAGTTCATTACTTACACTGCTGGGAACTTCCAAGAGTGGCATCTTCTGCTTGGTTTAAGGGGTACTTTTCCTCATTTTAGTAAACCGTGTGGGATATTTGTCTCTCTCTGTTGTTGATGCTTTCAGCAAGCAGGAGCACCCCGAAGACATTGGCAGTGTGTCTAGGTTCCAAACAAGATGCTTTTGCCCATTTACCCAAAGTTCAAATATGTTTTGGTACTTCTAGAAGCCTTGAGGAGAAGTCTGGGTGTTCCAGCCAATTTTTTTTTTTTTTTTTCAATTTTAATTGAAGTAAAAAAGGAGGGAAAGGATCCATCCTGAACATTTAGCATTTAAGAGACTTTCTGGACTTCGTGTAGAGGTACATCTTAAATCATGCTGGAGCGTACAGCAGTGCTCTGTAAGCATCCTGCCTGCCTTCGTGTCCTTTTTAGAAGAAGGATCGATACGAGAGAGCTATAGGAAGGACGCGGAAGTGCGCAGATATTTTTATGGAAGCAAGCAATTTATATTTTGATAACTTACAAAGTTGCTTATGCTAGATTTGAAAACAAAATGCCTCATTTGGGTCGTTTCCAAGGTAGTTAGGACAAAGAGTACAAATTGGTAATAGAAATGTTTTATGACCTCAGTCTGTTTCCCTCTGAGCTCAGGTACTGCCTGGTACGCTCTGTACGGGGATTTCTTACTTGGAGGGTTATTAGACCGCAAAATGAAATGTACCTAGGGTGATGGTGATATAATCTGTGCTTCATAAACTCTTCTGAGGGGGGGCGACACGTTTTTCAGTTTAATCAAAGGGCGATCAGAGCATATCTGTACCGAGAATATGGATCTGAGAAGCTTTTTTCCTGTACTGTTGTTTGTCATGCCAAAGATTGAGGCTGCGTTGGTGTCACGTTGTCGTTTGTTAAAGGCTTTGCAAAGCCACGGAGCTGAATATACAGAGCTCTTTGCAATTTCTGTTTGCATTTCCTGCACAAGTAAGCGTCTGTGGAATATTCTGCCATGGAGCCCAGTGAGAGTGAATTGGGAACTTGCAGTTTTCCTTCCTAAATGTATACGTGTAGAAAAAGAGAGTTTAGCGGAGTTTTTCTTTGCTTTGTGTGTGCTCCAGGAAAATGAGGCCAAGTCAGATGTTTTATAGTTGTGGTTTTGTATGTATGAGGCTTCCTCAAGCCTCTCATCTTCCTCCCTCTCATTTATTTATGTATTTATTTTGGTTATGGGTGAAAAGTATGGGAAGGAAAAGATGTCCTTGGCCAAGGGAGCTCACCTGCTCTTAGTTTATAGATGTTGAGAAAAGAGGATGGCACAACACGAACGAGGTGAACCTTCTCCCTGCCTCAGTCTGTCGGCTTGTGGCATTCGTTATTTTCTGCAGCAGTAGGCAATCTGATGACTCGCTTGTTCTGTCTTGATGCTCATTTCTGAGGAAAGCACCAAGACAGAATTTTTTGCTCTCCAGTAACTACGAGGCCTTCTGCAGTTGGCTGTGGTCGGCAGAAGGTAGCATGTTGGTTTTGCTGATATTTTTTGAGAGTGTACATTACAATTTAGGATTTTTTTGTCTTGTAGTGGTGTCAGATGCCCTTTTGTGGGTATCCTTAGAATTCTAACTCTTATTTTAGCTCGCCTCTGGAGCAGAGTGCCTCAGCAGATCCTGCGACCGCTGCCTTGGCTGGGACTTCACGGCTCACCCACCTCACTTGGTGCTCCAGTAGACCAGGAAGCACTAAAATGATTTGCTCCGTCAGCTGTCTTCGTCAGAGACAGTAAACAGAGATAGCTGGTGCCTCCTCAAAATGTAGTGGGTTTTTTTGTTCTAAATTCAATCCAGTTTGGACTGGAAAAAAAAAAGTATCTCATTTTCCTTCCTCTTGTATTCTGCTGTAACTAACACAGTGATGGTGCTGATTATTTTAACTTGTCATTCATGTTTTTGTTTGAATTTTTTTTTCTTCTCTGAAGTATGAGGAAGCAAGTTTAAATGGTCACAGAAAAGTTAGGAGTATATTTGGATGTGAAATGCTGAGAGCAATCTGTTCGACGTATTCATCGTTAATAACCTGGATGAGAGATTAGAATCATATTATTAATAGAATCCTAGAATGGCCCAGGCTGGAAGGGATCTTAGAGATCATTTAATCCAACCTCCCTGCCGTGGGCAGGGACGCAGCCTCTCGACTGGATCAGTCCGTTGTAGATGACTCTCCAGGTGAATGGATTTCTCAATCTAGTGGTGAGATTGGCACTGAAGGTAATATGATTCGATGGAGCATTTCTAGAAACTCTCATAGCAGGGGATCGCTAGAAGAAAATACCAGTCCTCTGACCTCTGTATTTGGAATAGATCCTTACAGGTGTGCCAAGACACATGAAGAACCAGATCTAGTTTTAATTCCTGTGTGTTTGGAACGTATTTATTGAAAATAGCTACTCTAAAGCTACATTGAAGGTCATCCTGAAGATGTAATAGAAATTGTCAGGTGCTAGTTGACTTTACAGTTTAACTTTGCATAAAAGTTTGTCAGAACTGCAGGTTATCAGCTGTGAGTAGTCGTATATTTGGGACCTGACTGTTCTCTTAAGTGGGGAATCAAAACACAATTTTTGCACTAATTAAGGAGCAAATAGTTGGTGGCTAGTAAACTTTTAATGATAACTTTCTGTGCTTGGCTTGCGTAAGTTTGTAGATGTGAGGGGGAGAGGCTCGTGGTTGTTTTTTAAATCAGGGCAATTTGAACTCTCTAAGTCGATCTTGTCTTCAATTTCAATTCAAGAGAAAAAAAAAAGACACAATGATCGAGTCCTTTGGCATTCTGCACATCAGTGAATATTCTTTACGGCTGAGCACGGAACTTCTTGAACGTGGATGTGTGGGCTGTTTTGTGGAGCCAGGCTGTGTTACAGCAAAACAGCTGAACTCTTCTGGTCTTAGTCTGGAATGTTTTAAGGGATATACTATTTGTCCAGCCATGGTGGAGGGAGGTTGTGGTAACAGCTGCTTTGAATTTGGGTTGGGAAGCTCGTTTACAGCATCTGACAGTACTTGGTGAAAAAACTTGGCGTTAAGAGCAGTCTGTCAAGTTTTGAGAGAGTTTTATACTCACTTAAAAGGTAAAGCAATGCAAACTCAGAACACGTCCCAGCAGCGCACCCTAAATCCTCATAAAGAAGGAAAAAAAGATCCATCTTTCAGATTACTGGGATTATTTCATTTCCAGTGAAAACTCTTTGCAAAATAGAACTGATGACCAGCAGGTAGTGAGAAACGTTCTTGACCAGTTCATGTTCAACTGCTGCAGTGCTGCTGATTTCCCTTCGATTTTGCAAGTAATCTGAGCTAACCACTTGGGTTTTGAACAACTCACAGTACTCGTTCAAACCATGGTGTTCCTTTTATTTGTTTGGTTTGTATTTCTGTTGCAGTGCACGGGAGAAGAAGCTTTATTGCCTGGAAGGACATATATGTGTGTATATATAAAGAAAAAAAATCAATAAATGGTATGGCTTTTTCTGAAGAACTGTTGCCAGCATTTCCAAGTAAAAGCACTTGCTTGGCCTTTTCTGTTCATCCTGGGCCAAGCTGCAAATCCTGTTTCTCTGTTTGTAAGAACAATATCATTCTGAGCGCAGCGGGGTACGTTATTGCGTACTGGAACTCTGCGGGTGCTTGTGCTTAGTAACTGGCACCCACGTGGCTGGCTTTCCTCTTCTTGTGAAAATTTAGCTCCCAAGTGCTATATCGAGATGCTACCACACCTTTGTACTTTTTACAGGGCACCCCTGCTGATACATTGGCAAGTGTAATAAGTAAAACAATTGATAAAGTAAGGACCAGTCTGCATTTTGTGATGTGTTATTTTCTGTTAACTCTGCAAAGCTTCACAATGGCATCTGATGACTAGTTCTTACTGATAAGTTTTAATCCAGTGTTTTATTAAATTTTATCTTTTTTGTAGATTTGAAAAAAGCAATGCTTTAGTGTTATTTTTTTTGTTCTGCCAAAGTAGTTTATCGGGACCCATGTTTGGCTGTCCTGTTTCCTGGTTTTCTTCTCTTTTTTTTTTTTTCTCTCTCCCTTGCCCAAATGAGTCTTGGAGAAGAATATGCACTCTGGGCTAAAACGAAAAAAAAAGGGTAATGCTGATCAGAAGAGGCCACTGAATAAAAAGAGAAGAGCTTTGTCTCTTGCTCCAAGCCCCGTCCAACCTGGCCTTGACCACTTCAAGGATGGGCCATCCCCACCCCCCTTGGGCAGCCTGTGCCAGTGCCTCACCACTCTCATGGGGAAGAATTTTTTCCTTATATCTAATCTAAATCTCCCCTCTTGCAGTTTCAGGCCATCACCTCTGTCCTATCCCTACAGGCTTCCATAAAAATCCCTTCTCCAGCTTCCCTGTAGCCCCTCTGATGGACTGGAAGGCTGCTGTTAAGTCACCCTGGAGCCTCCTCTTCTCCAAATTGGGAATATTGGACTTCTCCGAGTTTGACAGCAGTCCCACACTCCTGGACCTTGTAATATTTCTCTTTTTTTTCCCTTACTTCTTTCCCCGCTGTGCAGTAGGAAGTCATTTATGGTAATTTTCTCCCATTTGCATGTAGGTTATGGAGTTGCGCGGTGCAAAGCGCACTCGGAACTCCTTTTAAGTGTCTGCTCAGATCAAAGCGGGACGTGTGATAGCTGTTGTCTGACACCAAGCTGTGCCGTGTTGTTTTTCATTAAACATTTATCGTACTTCCAATGTGACAGCAGGCAACTTTGTGCTTGGGTAGCATGTTTTCATGCAAAATTTATTGAAAAAGACGAGGCGTTGTAAAGAGATCTTGTTGCCTTTCACCAGTGGCGAAGGGTAAGTGTTTGATTGGAAGGAAAGGCACCTCTGGCATGTCTTGGTTGTGCCTTACGCCAAAGAACTCCACTTCTAATAAGCAAGTAAATACACCTTAAAATTGTTTATTCTGAGAAACTTTGCTTCAGCACATCACATGAACAGATTGGTTTTTTTTTAATTTTGTTTCTACTTGGTTTTAACAATTGTTTATTACAGCCCCATAACAATGGAGCAGGCTCCTGTTTGTAAATTAAATGCTAAGTTAATAGTAGGAACTACTGAATTTTTTAATAGCTGCATACACTCTTGCATTTAAGACTATTTACTGAGGAAGATATGAATTATTAGGGTAGTCTTTGCAGCAGAAACCACATTTATTTACTTATTTTTACAAAAAATAGATAATGTACTATATTTAATTGAAAGTGTCCTACTTTAAAGCACAACTGATTATTCATATTTGAGGAATATTTCATTCTTCTAGTGATGTGGTTTTGTTTTGAAGCGCTTCTGTTGCAAACTTTCTGGAGAAAAAAAGGAAGGTGACAAGATAAGAAGGTCAAAGCAAAAAAAATAAATAGAGGGGGCATTTTCTTTTATTTTGTTCTGTTTTTTTTGCCACGACAATACAATTTTAAGGTCCTTGATAGCCTGCTCTGTAGGAAGGCAGAGCAATTGGCTGGCAAAGATTCCCCAGGTCAGATAGAGGGGCTCAACTTCTCATAAAATTTTAGAAGTTTGTTATCTGCTGTTCTTCATGAAGGTACCAGAACAAATTAGTGTAACTAATAAGTACTATCAGGCATCTTAAAACTTTATTGTAACAACCCCTCGGCAGCGTGACTGTAGCTGGTATAAAGTCCTCATAATTTAATCCAGACACTGAAAATAAAAACATTTTGGATTAAGGAAAGGGTTGGTTTTTTTTTTTCCCCCTCTGACAAAAGAACCAAGAAAACTCTGCTCTAAGTACTCAAACTATTTTCCAAGTATGGATTCTCAGAAAAAAAAGTCTTAGCATGACTTACATGAAAATTGACTTTAAATAATCTGTAGGCAGGAGGGTTGTAGTGCTGTATTTAAGGAAGAAAATAGAAATCTTTTTATTTATTGCAGGTATTAACAGGAAGAAAAAAGCTGAGTAAACGTGTCTACGTGGTAGCTCACTTTCTGAAACGTCTTTTTAGCGTTACTAGTTAAGAACACGAAAGTAATAATCATTTGTTAGTAGTCCTTAACTGTTGTAATAAGTGAGAATAACTTCTCGTGTCGATAACCTCTGGGGTTGAGAACATCGTATTATTGTTGCCATCAGGAGGTGTCTCAGATCCTCCCCCCTCCCTGGAGCCGAGCATCAGCAAACAGCACGAGAGGCTGATGTTGCCGCGGTGCTTCCCCGCAGAGCGTCCCAGTAAGAACAATCACTAGTTCCTACTTGTGGTGTTTTATATCGTGAACCTCCATGAAAAGGAAAATTGAAGACATAATTAGAATCGAAGCATTAGTAGAATTGCAGCGTGATCAAACACGACCAAAAATCCAGCTGGCCAGCACGCGGGATTCAGGCTATTCTGTTCAAAAATGTTTAGCTCTGTTAATTGGAGAAAGGCTCAAAATGTGAAGTATAACATCAGCCAGTGGTAGGGAAACCTTCTGCAGTTGATTATGTTGTTATTTTGAACCAAGGAATTGATTATATGGAAAATAGTTCAATTTCTTTATGAAAAACAAGCCCAAATTGCTTTTGCATTATTTTTTTCTTAGGTGGAATTCTGTAATAAAAGTTAAATAAGTGTTGGAAACTGTGAGGAAATTACCATTATCTGAGCTCCCTGCATCACCCCTCCCCATGTTTTCCAGTCCTGTATGGAAGAACTCCTTTTATATTGCACTGCCTCATGAGGTGCAGGTCTTAATTTATCGCCTCTGTAGTGTAAGGTAAAAAAAATTGAACTTTGGATACTTTTCTCCCAGAAAAAAATTGTGGTCTGAGGGAGGTGTCTCACTGAAAGGCAATAATTCAATTTTTGTTGTCTTTGTATTACTTCTTCCTCAAGTCTTAGGTATAAGCTGGCTGTGACCTCTGCCTCTTTTAGCTCTTGTTGTAGACTAAAGTTTTGTGTTCTTAATGGTTTTTAGAAAAACTTCTTAACCTTTCATATTTACTTTAGGCTGCCTTAGTGAGAATCTCAAGGGTAAAAGAAATGGGGACAGATCCTCCAGACGGATGTCCCGGTGCACTTGAATCTGTCTTAAATGCATAAATGAAATCGTGTGAATAAATATTGTAGGTGCGGTTGATGCCGTAGCAATGCGTTGCAGCTCTTCTTTCATCAAGAACTCTATGGCAGAAGACAGTGAGACCTTGCATGTGGGGGAAGAACGTAGAAGAAATTGTCTAAAGAACCCTCGCGTGGTCTGGGTCATGATGTAGAATTTTGGAAAAGCTGTTCATCAGGTGCTGGATTTTAGTTATTTATTGGTTTTAATACTAAAGTGCCTGCGTTCTCTTTCCAGTCATTGCAATTTTGTGTTTTTGAGGTCGATTCCATCAGTAGCGGAGTGATGGTTGTTGTAGCTGAGTGCTCCCTAGGCAAAAGGGATGTTGTTGTGTGCTACCGGGTGATCTTTGGGGAGCAAATACCCCGTTATGGCTTTTCTCAGCCTTTCCTGAAGTGGATGTGTTTACTGACGTTTATTTCTGGGAACCCCACGCCTTCCAAAGTGATGCTAAACTTCGTGGACACAAGGAAAACCTGGTGTTGCCGTTGGCCGAGATCTGCTTGCGCATCTGAGAACAGAACGAATTGGGAGAGCAGTTTTTGACCAGAAACTGTGGAGGCAGATGATGGGTTTGTCAGGAAGCCTGTTCATTCTCATACCCATAATGGAGATTTTCAGGGACAAGGGTCCTCGTGCTGCCTCCTGAGTTCTCTTAATAGAATTAGGATCTAGAAATGTATAGATAGCACATACTTAGTCCTTGTTCGTAGGTTTACAACTGATTTACTGTTGCAATCATCATGCACTAGAGTGGTTTTGCGGTTATTATGTGTAGCAAAATGCTATTAACCCGGTACCTGCTGATTACAGATACCTCGTGTTACTGCAGGCAGAATCCAAGTGCACAGGTAACGGAAGTCACCTTGTACTTACGGTGGAGATTTAATAGCTTGCGCTTTCAGAATTGTTATTTTCTGATGAAAAAGGAATTGAGTAGTTTGGATTCCTTCCCATCGAGAAGCTCAAGAGAAAGATCTGCAAGAGCATCCAGGATGTGGGGTGCCCATGGCACGTGTGAGCATTTTAAAGATGCTAGAAAAAAAATTGAATTTTGCTGAGGTTTGCTGGCAAAAAAATGTTCGGGTGCTGGAAACCAGAAGGAAGCAGCTGAAAAGGCCAAACAAGGACAATTTCCTCTGTAGCAAGTCAGCCAGAGGGTAATGGGAAGCAGAGTGGGAGTGTCCTCCTGCCAAGGACAGACATCCATGTGCCCCGAGTAGCTCTGGGGTCACTTGCACTTGCCCTGGGTTTGTTGCTACTGTTGTTGGAGCCGTGTTGGCCTCGTTTTTCTTGCTATTTGCTAAAAAAAAAAAAATCCCCTTTTAAGGCTAAAAACGAGGGCCATTTATTTAATGGACTGTGACACTGAGACAGCAGCATATGGTGCGATTTCTTTCCCTTTCACTACCAGAGGGCTGTAAAAACCCGGTGCGGGGAGCACACGTGGGTGAGCCGTGGAGCACAACTGTGCAGAAGATCTCTAGGAAGTGAATAGTTTTTACCCCCGAAGTAATTGTTCCTTTTTTCATTCACAAAGTACTTTTTGTAGCAAGTACAAAAGTAGAAATTTTGTGTTGGAGTTCTGTAGTTCAGACCATTCAGTTGAGATGTTTGTTAAATTAGCTTCCCTGCTAAATTTGTGTCCTGTGTTGAGGGAATTATATTTCTCTGTATTTACAGGAATAGATTTTGGAATGCATTTGAAGGCAGTATCTTCAAAGACACACATTCTTTTAAGCTGTTTAAAATTTTCAAAACTATCCAGTCCTTGAAACTGCCAACCACCGTGATTGTCCTTTTATAACTATATAATTTGCATTATCTTGGATTTTTAAATTGAATAATTCCTTAAAAGCAGAGTATTCTCTCTGAAAGATTGCTTCATTTGCCGGCACGTACGAACACACATGCACTCTGCATATCAACATGTAGTTCTTTTTCACTTTTATTTTTTTTTATTTTTTTGCACCAAGACACCTTGCACTTTGAGAGCAGCTGACTGTTGTTTTAATGGCCTCTCTTAATCTGTGCATGAGGAATCCAAACTGAATGATACGGAGCTGTGGAAATCCCGTTAGTGTGAGCTGTAATCTCTTTACTGGGTTTAAGTAGTTGGAGTGGCATTCAGACACCCTGCAGATACTGAACGGCAGAGATACAGTAATCGCCGAACCACGTAGCCGGGGTCTTGCTCTCATGGAGCTAAAGCAGAGGAGTCTCCAGCGAGCGTTGGGATAAAATCCGCAACAAACACGGCAAACGCGGCTTCCTCTGAGTCAGCAGACACGAGACAAGTGAAAAAAACCCCCAAACCCGTCGAAAACATGTGCTGTTGGAAAGTAAAAATTAATTTCACAGTAGAATATTAAACCTCTCCTCCGCTTCACTTTTTTTGACGATGCTTTTTCTGGGATGGACTTTACCTGCTGTGGATGTTATAAAACATCTCTTTCTTTTGATTAGGGAGGTGCATTTTTGTTTCAAGAAATCTTTCTAACACCAGTCTAGTTTTGGACCTTTCTGTTGTGTTTGGAATTATAAAAGAATATGAGAAACATAAGCAGTATAAATTGCTGAATGAAGTAAAAGAATTTGGGAACATAATGTAGTAGCAGTTTTTTGGTAAAGAAATCCTTTAATGAATGTATCAAACAAAACTCTTTACCTGAATAAGGATTGCTTTATAAAAAGGCAGAAGGCAAACCTGCTGTAGGTTTTGACACACATATTTGCACGGGTCTGTTACGTCTATTTAGAAAAGAGGAATGAAAGTAAATTTACTTCCAGGTTCTGGTTTCCTCCTTGACATCTCCTGGTTCTGCTCTGGGCAGGATGCTCTTAGCAGTGGTTGTGGTTCCCCTTCCCCCCATGTCGCGAGTTGCATTTGGAGATCCATTTGGTCTTTTTCTTACTGTGGACAGTTCTAGCCGTTGTTACTGAGTAAAAGAAAAGAAAAACTGAAGATACAGGTGGATCCGTAGATAACAAATGCTGTAATTCTACAGAAGGGGTTTTGTTCAAGGCAGAGCTTGTGGCCCATTAAACATCAAGTCTGTAGTCCTAAAGACACCTCAGGGTTACAGAATTATGTTTGAGTCATAGAATCGTAGAATGATTTGGGTTGGAAGGGACCTCAGAGGTGATCTCATTCCAACCCCCTGCCATGGGCAGGGACATCTCCCACTAGCTCGGGCTGCTCAGGGCTCCATCCAGCCTGGCCTTAAAAACTTCCAGGGATGGAGCATCCACAGCCTCCCTGGGCAACCTGCTCCAGCGCCTCGCCACCCTCAGCGTAAAGAATTTCTTCCTTAGATCTAGTCTAAACCTACGCTCTTCAGTCAGTTCAAACCATTTATAAAAAATGCTAATTCTGCTATCTTGCAACAAGACGGGAGTGCTCCAAGGTTTGAGGCTTTATTTTATTCATTGCCATCATCTGGCTGCTGCTGCGGGAGATGACTTCAAGAAAAAGCCTAAAACTTCAGGCAGGTTCTGATCCCTTGGAATTAAGACTAGAAGCATGGAAGTATGATGAGCTGACTTTCTGCTTGCAGATATTCCGGGAGCGACCTGTCCTTGGTGGGTGTCCTTCCTGACCCAGGGCAGGGGGAGCCTTTGCTGGGTATGTTTAGGTGGACACCACTAAGGAAGCACATGGGGCATGCATTTCTACTTCAATATTTAATTAAAATAGTTTTCCATTCAAGTGGGAAGGTTCTCAGGTCTTCCCTGACGGGAGACTGCCCAACCCAAATCTTCTGTTTTGAGCGTATCTGCTTAGTTTTGGAGGCTGATTTCCCCCAAGAGAGTGCAGGAGGTAGTGAGTGCACGTGTGCTCTTCAGGTCTCGCCTCCAGTCACAGCATCTGATCCAATCATGGAATAAAACATCTTGAGTTCTACAGCGGAATCTGCCGACGTAGAGTTGCAGTATCTACACGTTTTGCTGTGGTGATGTCGCTTCAGCGTGGTGTTAGTTTTATTCCCATTTTTCATAGATTATGACAACTCCAGTGGTAACTTAACGAATTGAAGCCTTTCTGGAGGAAAAAGCTGGGAATCATTTCCACTTCAGGCATCGTTTTATCCATCTTTATAGTTGTTAAAAGCATCGTATTTAAAGATCCATGAAGGACAAGACTGGTAAATGCTCTGAGAGACTTTCAGGGTAGAAGTGGGAAGACCTGGAGAAAATGTGTCAAATATGCTCGTGGTTCTCCTGGATTCTGACTTGCTCCTCATCTGCCTCCAGATGCTGAAGTTCATGTAAGATAAGGCCCATTTAATGGTGAATTGTATTGGGAATGTATTTTTCCCCACTGGACTGGAATAGAAAAAGCAAGATCAGTTCATTCTCTCAAAATGGATTAAGGAATTGATCAGGAAAGTTTGAATCTGCTGCTTGGACCCAAATCATCTGAGGCTGTTTTATGGGGTCATGCTGTGCCAAAGAGGGAAAAGAGTTTTTTTCTTTTCCCCATTGATTCTTGTCAGGTGGGCATTGCTCCGTGCTTTGAAAAATATTAATGAGCTCCACGCAATGGCTGTAGAGGAAAGTGTTTGGCAGAGCGTGACGGGGAATGCTTCCCGCACCTCCGCGGCCGCAGGAGGAGGCTTCATGCCTCTGTCTCTCCCATCTCCCTTTCCTCTTTTGATTTCCTCTTTTTCTCTTTGTACACGGACAAACTTTCTCTTTCAGTAGCCAATTAAGGAGAGGGTAATTTAGTCTGAGCCCCCAGAGAGGAACGGGAGGGTGGCTGGAAACCAAGGGCAGGGTTGGTGCGTGGCCATGGACAGAGCGAGGAGGTCAGGGGCAAAGGAGCTAGTGCAGAAAAACAGGGAGCCTGTTTTTTATTTATTTTTTTAAATTACTGATTTTTTTAGCAGTAAGTTTCCAAGCACTAACAGTTTCTACGGGGAGTTAATTTCTGGCAGGTCCTAAGCCAGAAGCATGCAGATGGAAGAGAAGGTAGTGGGAGACATTAAATCTTTCTTAAAAGGTCAAGATGTGTTTTGTAGGGAGGAGGAGAAAAGATTAAAATCCACCAATTAATTTGTTAAAAAAAACCAAAACAAGCTTTAGGCCCCAGAGCTTGTTGAAAGCTATTTCCTTTAACTTTAAAGGTTAAATAATAGATCTCTCTTCTTGAGAAGTAGCTGTACCAATATTAATTTGAAGCTCGGGAGGTGTTGCTTGCTTATTTTCAATAAAGTACAGATCAAAGCACAATTTATAAATGAAAAGGAAAAATATCCCAGAAGTGCTGTGTTGAACGTTCCGTGCTGCAGATGTTAAGAGCTTTAAAATGTTCCTCTCTTCCTTTCAACTTTTCTCAGTTGCTTTTTCCTTTCTCTTATGTCCGAGGCTGGACCATTGTGGTTTTAGGTCTCGTTGCTGCACTTGAGCTCTCGCAGCTTGGCAGCTTTTCCTTGCAGTGCATTCTAACTGCAGTTTTTCTTCCAGTGGTGGGCATGATGCAGGAAAAAAAGCAGAAAAAAAGGCAGAAAAAAAGAGCAGGTAACAGGAAATTCTCTTCTCCATCCTACTTACCTTCTTGGGTGTTCATAAGTAACTTCCTCCTTTTTCTATTTTGATAAATATGCTAGTTTGTTGGGTTTTTTTAAGCGTTCAGACTATAATAACTTGATGAATTGATGTTAGATGTTTAGATTTAGATATTGGATGCATGAAATGTTATATACTTCTCCTTATTTTTGAAAATTGTACCATTCTGACTAATGGAAATGCCTTATTTTTAGGCTGTGCTTCTTTCCTATGACAGAGAAATATTCTTCTGACAACGTTTCCTAATTTTGACAAATTTAACGTAGAATTGTCACTAATCTGATGCTAAGAGTTAAGCGCTCTGAGAATTGAGATCAGGTAATATCTCTGCCCTGCTCCCAGCCGAGCGGAGGCTGCTCCGTGCAGGTTTGCAGACAGTTCTGCTGATGATTGATTTGTTCAATCCAAAGTCGGCAACAACTGCTAATAAAGTATTTTTAATGAAGTTATATATTGAAGTTATATTAGGTCAGCTAATTGTATTATCAAATGACAAAGATTCCACTTTATTATAGGATTTTTTTAAAGAAAATTTTTTTAAGAAGGCGAAGCTGTCCAATGAGAAACTTCAAAACCAGCTAAAAAGGGGCAGGAGCAACTTTCCATGCTGGCTCTTTTCTCAGTATCAGCCCATTTTTATCAGCTGCTTTTATCCAGGCCATGACAAACATCTAATATTTCTTCAAGTTAATGATAGTGCTATTGAATTAAGTTAAAATAAGATTCTCTGTTTTCTCACAAGTTCAAATAACCTGAGTAGAAAACTCATCATTGTCTTTCCATATTGCTTTCCCCACTGATTTTTTTTTTGATTTGGTTGGCGGTTTTGGACAAGCGCAGTAGACTTTTGCAGCCTTTGCTTCTAAAGTAGTAATAACAACTAGATATGTTTTTCTGGGTTTTCAAAAAGCTGCTCGAGTGTACAGTAAGTTGCGCAAAATCCCATAACAAAATCGTTGAACTTTTTTTGTTGCAGAGAAAGAGAAGTGTCAGGGGCTGTAGGCAGGGTCATGCGTCGGAAGCGTTGTGAGGAAGCACAGATCAGAAGTTTCTGCCTTGCTGTTCTGACCATTGAGCAGTACGGTTTCAAGGTGACCGTATCCTGAACTTCTTTTGGGGAAAAATGAGTTAATACAACGACAAATTGATGAAGGACATGAATGTAAATACTAGTGACAAACGAAAAGCCGTAGTGCCTAGGTGGAATTCTGGCATGGGTGTTGTTTCGTGTTTGCTGCATGAAGGAGATCCGCACGATGCTGAGTTTCTTGGATGTCAGGGTAGCTTTTCTTGATGGGGTGACTGAGGAGAATCACAGGATGTTGGGGTTGGAAGGGAC
>NW_009727761.1:0-41399 GCF_000703405.1 Apaloderma vittatum
CAACCTGAATTGTTCTATGATTCTGTGACTTCTGTCCTACTACTCAGTTTTTAATGAGTGCTAATGTCACTATAGAAGGAATGAATATATGGTTGCTAGTGAAAGTAACCTATTCATAGGAACAGAGGAAGCAGGATTAGAAGTGACCTCCTTGTTCACCAAATGTGCTGCTTTACTATCACAGAAAACCATGTGATTTAAAGACAGGTGTGCAGTGCAGTAGGAGCACAGTCCCGCTGATGACTTTACGTATGTCAGTGACTTAGAAAGCCAGACTGGTTTCCAGTGCATTTGCTCTTATCAAGAAATAAAGTTAAAATATTTGGCACAGTGGCTACTGCTGCAGTATCTTCTTGCAGAAGCAGAGGTTGCACCTTAACCCTTTTCATTTCCCAAGAGAGGCAAAAGCAGCAAGCCAAACTCTCCAGGGCTTTCCTCGCAGTGACTTCTTCCTTTCTGGCACACCATGACCCAGCTTTATGCTGGTCCTACCCACTCATTCCTAAACAGCAACATCTAGGTTTGCTTACCTTGCAGAGCAGACTCATCTTGGTGGGTGACATCAGGCACCCTCCATATGAATTTTTTACGCTGTAGGTACATACTTGGTTCCAAAGCTATGCACCAACAGATGTTCTCCGGCCATGCTGCTGCTACTGGGAAACATTACAGACAAAACAGCCTTGCTTTGTGCAATTTTTACCTAATTTAATCTCTTTGATGTAGTAACAAAATTATTGTGCTTAATTAACACAAACTTCTCATCATTAATTTTGGTATTGAAAAAAAAGATAATGCAATCAAAGCTTTTCTTTCTCGTGCTCAGCTTCAGTCAAGTACTTCTTTCTAATCCTCATGTCAAATTCCCTTGTTTTTTTCTGCGGTTGTGCTCAAAATTTCCCAGTTCCTTCTGAAAAGCGGCAGGCAGCACAGGAGGTTTGGGGTTGTGTGTGTGATGGTTCCTGCCTGCTGCTCCTTGCGTATTGGTTTCTTTCTGCTGATTTCTGCTTCTTATTGACTTTCCTCTACTGTATTGTGAGTAGCCAATGACTGAGGTGTCTCAGGGATGTCCTTGCCCTGATGGTGTCAGACCCAGCTGGACTCAGTATGGGCATCCTGGGCAGTTCTCAGCCTCCTCCCACACATGGTACTCACAACCCCCACTACTCAGACCTGTCAGCTATGCCCAGCACAGGAGATTCTCACAGAATAGCATGCTCCTAAAGGGCACATTTTTGCTTCTCCTTTTGTCCTAGCTCGGTTGATGCCTAATTCATTCCTCTACCAAGGTCACCCTTTAGCTTTAATGGCTATCCACCCTCCCAAGTGAAAAAGAAGGAAATTTCCAGCAAATCTCAATCCTTGCTTTTTCGATCAGGTCTCAGTGTTACGGGACACTTTTTAAAGTGTTTATGCACAATGGTATCCAAATCATTAGCCATTTTCCATGTCTGATATTTAAAGTAGGTATTTATAGTAACTTTATGGTAACAGCTTACTAATGCTGGGCATTAATGAACTGGTAGGCAGGTCTCAGTGGAGAATACTGCAATAATTAAATGGTTTTAAAAATAAGTACTTATGATAGAGAGATCTTCAATAAGAACAGGTGGTTAGCAGAATACTCATGGCTTGATATAGATTGACTGAAGCACCATCACAGCCAAAATTTGAAAAAGAAAATACAAAAAAAGAGCAGAGTTCATAAAAACACATCTTTCCGAAAATTGTATGCTGACAGAAACAACCCGTGTAATGGCATGCCATTTCCCCTTTCATTCTTTCAGCTTTTGAAAGGTATGTATTTACATATTCTGCCTTTTACTGATGATTTTTTATACACACAATAACACACAACTTATGTGTCTCTGTCTGCCTTGTTTTTGCTTTTGTATTTCATTTTGTCGTTTTATTCAAAGTGGAATAATATACGCTGGCATAGATTGTGTTTTCTCCCACTTGTGATTACGCATCAAATCATTCTGGATTGTGGTGGTTTTTTGTTTTTTTTCTTCCTAATTATTTGGCTTCATATCTACTTGGGGGATATGGCATTCTTTGCCGTGCTGTCTTGAAAATAACTGCGTTTGCAGTGATTGTTTTCTAATAACAGATCTACAGAATAAGTGCTTTGGGGGCAAGTCCAGCTTTACTTACGAGAGCAAAAGAATTTTCCCCAAATAATAACTGAGTAAGGACTTTGTATGTTGAGTCATTATCTGTAAAATATTTATACAACCCGTGACAGCTACTACATATCTCCAGTATGATAAAGAACAATTGTCATCTTAAAACCACAGTTATTATCACATTACCATCCAGTTTGGTCAGCATAGTGCTTTGGTTTGGGCAGGAGATTTTCAAGGATATTTGTGAGAGCTGATGACTCAGACAAGGGAGTCATATCTAGAAGGAATGCCATTGTGTAAGACATGGGGGGTTTGTTGTTTTATTTTTTGTAGGAACAACCCTAGTTGATTAAGGGCTAGGCTGCAATGCGTTCCCCATGAGGGGCATTCAGCCAACACTAAAGAACTACTTGTTTTCCTCAAAGTGTTCTCATTTATTTTATACTGGCAAGATTCAGGATCATAGAAAGCTAGTCAGAAAGAATGAGAATGTTTTAACTGGGTCCTCAGCAATTATTTGGGTTTTGAACAATACCCAGTGATTATGTGGCACTGAAGATATTCCACAGGATGATGCCTAGGCATCTTGCAGTGTTACTCTTCCTGATACTCATTCCCAGCACAGTTCATAGCAGTTTAGCCAAAGGCTTTTCCTTGATATTAATGGTGGATGTGAACAACTAAATCCTGCATAAGATAGAGACACTATCATCCTCCATCTCCTTTTTATTCTTACACTACAATTAACATTCAAAGTATTAGTTTTGTAGTGTAGTCTTCATTTTTAACTTTCACTTTTTGTAATATCGAATATTGCGAGACACACTTTTTCCAAGTTTTCTCTTCTTAGTTGCATAAATCTAACCCACAGGCTCTGTCCTTAATAATTTATGCCATTCCAGTGCACCAGTGAAATTACAATACAGCCTCTGGGTTTAACTCTTACTTTCGATATTTCAGCTGTAAGAGTACAGGTTAAGAACTTAAAAAGTTACTTTGAGAAATAGTTTTTGCTTCTGTGAGAAGCCAAGAACCAAGTATTACATTGAGCATTATATCTAGAGAATTATTGTTCTGAAGAATTATTGCGATGTGCTGTAAAGGAGAGGAAATAAAACCTATGCAAACAGAGCTGCCAAGGCTCAGTTCTTCAGGTGATGTCAGTTAGTCTGGACAACTACAGTTATTTAATTCTACATCATGCGGAGTCAAAGTATCATTTCTCTCTTGGGCAGCACTTGTCAAATTAACACGCACATATGTATATGCATAATAAATAAGTCACATCCTCACCTTCAAATTGCAGTTTGAGTGTAATAGTAATAGCAGTTGGGTGACTCTTAAATGCTTCAGTGACAAACTCATTCTGAACGCTGCACATTGATCGTTACTCTGACATCTACTGACTGATCTGCCTGTGCATCGAAAATTCAGAGATATCATACTACGCGGATTAATGTGTCATCAGCATTGTTTATTAAGGTACAGTAGCTTGTTCAGTTTATCAGAAATGCAGAAAGAATTGTAACTTAGTACATTGTTAAGATCTAATGTTAATTGTAGTCTGCATTTTTTCCTCTCCTCCCTCGATAGATCTGGCCACTCCTTTTATTTTGTTCCACTGCCTTTTACATGTGTTTCTCTCCCTCTTTCTCCCTTCAAAAAATCTATTTTCCCTCAGCTAGTAGGGAGTTATAGTCTGTAACGAGAGAGTTACTGCTTTTGATCTTTTTATAAACTAACTCTGATTAATGTTCATGGGTGTTCTACAAAAATGAAGAGGACAGAACATATCTCCACTTTTAATAAATGATTAAATATTGAGGTATGCCCTACTCAAGTAAATCTTCGACTGATATAATTTGCTACCAAATATATCAGTTAAACACAGAGGAAGAATATGAGGGCTGTATTCAAAGTTAGTTTTTTGTCCTGGCATCACTTAGTACTGCAGTGGTCAGAGCCTTGCTGATGCTCACCTATTCATATTTACCATCCTGCTGGCTTTGGGTCCCAAACAGTGTTAAATGTGATTATAAATGCCCTTAATCGGGGCCAAGGTCTTCTTCAGCTCCTCCAGCACTTTTTCTTCAGTTATCATTTATCAATTATGGAGTTGAGATCATAAACTCAACCTTTTTTAGCTTCCAAATCCAGTTGTAATTCCTAGAGAACTCCTAGAATTAGAAGGACCCTTCTTTTACTGCTTCCTCCTCTGTTTTATGGCTTATCCTATTGACAGGGGTTTAAATTGTGTAATAGAGAGAATTTGTAAGTTTTCTAACACGTTTGTTTACAAGAGATGTAAAGGTCAATAAAAATAACAAAAGTCTCTTGCTTTTGCCTCAGTTTCCTTACTGTTTTGGAGAACTCCCTTATTTACTATCAGAGTAATTTGTAGCATCAGTCTTCCCCCAAAGAGAAGGGTGAGAGGATTTCCCTTCTCTGAGGAGCTTACTCACTTCCTTGTATGCATCCCCGAGCTTTAAAAAAACCCACCAGTACATGAGTACTTTTGTAGCAGAGTATGTGAGGTTAGACAATCCTTCTTTGTTGAAGATGACTAAAGTTTGAATAGCATCATGCTAAAGTGCAACAATACTCTATTTTCAGCAATGTCTAAGCGTAAACATATTTCCAAAATCTCTTACATCCTGCGAAATGGTATGAAAGGTTTCAGCTCTACACTCAAAATGGTCACAGGAAACAAAACAGAGGTTGAAATTTGAAGAAATGTTAAGAAAATACACTAATAATCAGATAACTTATATCGAAACACACTGATGAAGCAAACATGCATTTTTATGTACCTCAAAGAAAAGTTAAAATACATTGTTCATCAAATTTTGCCCTTTTTTGTTGGATATTGTAAATACTTCTGGCAGATTTTGACCATCTCTCTGCCTAGTCAATTACTATTTACTGAATAACTTTTTCAAAGATGAATGGCAAAACATATCAAATAAATTATGCGATGAATATTTTTCCAGTTTAGGTAACTAGTCCCAAAAATTCTTGTAGGCTTTAATTTATAATACATCCAGTTCTCTATATAATAATTTAACAAACACTGTGAATTACGGAGCTACAATTTTATTGAAGGCTTGTGAGGACATCATAAATGCCAAAATTACTCTCAAGAAGTTAGGAGAGACGCAGGTATTCTAAAATAGAGTGGTAGGCCCATAACTCAAAGCTCGCTGACATTTTAATTAATATTAGGATTTGGTGTAACAGCAGATCTTCTCTTTTTTTTCACCATGTTCCCTTAGCCCTCCTCTTCCTACTTCAGTCCTCCTCTGTACAATCAATTCTGTTCCTTTCAGCCCCAGCATTGCTCCCACCTAGCTCTGACCTCACCCTCTCAGTAGTCATCAACCTGCATCCATGCAAGAATTCTTGCTCAAATCGCTTTAATTCTTGCTTATAGAACAGAGAAGTTAAAAAAACCAACGAGACAATGACACACCTGAGTGCCAGCAGTGTTCAAAGGGCTTGAAGACCACTCAGGGGGTGGATGCCTGAGTGACCCTATTATCTTGCCTCTTTCCATGTCCCTTTCACATGCTGTGCATGCATTAGGTTCCCAATGTTATTTACTCATCCACTCCTTTATTACAGAAAAAGAGGATAAGCATTTGTCCCACACCCCACGTGCTGGCAATTGCTTTTCAGAAAGTCTGGCTTATTTTACTTTTGGCTGATAAACATACTATTTAAAAAAATGAAGGTAGCTAGTGTTTTCTGTTGGTCAAAAAAAGATTATATTGTCTCCTCTCTAAATGACTGAACATCTAAATTTCTGAACATCTATTATCTTACTCCTAACTGTCCAGGAAACATTTCCAACTTCAGGTTTGGAGTGTTTATGTCGTCATTGTGCTCATAGATTGGTGGAAAATGATTAGAAAGGAAATCATGTGCCTTGAAGCACACTAGCTTTAAAAGATAATTTGATGCTCCAACATAAAGTACAGATCTCAAACACATCAGCAAAAATGATTTGATTATTCTATGACTTCCAAAGAATTGCACTAGACTCCTCTTCCCGTATCATTGCATGTCTCTCCAAAAGTGGGTTTAAAACTATTTTGTGAATGGAAAGCCTGAGGCACAAAAGTGAGAGGAATATGACCAGATTTTAGAAATTGTGTTTGGCATTCCCAACTTTTCTCCTCCTGTCCCTTTTCCCTACTCTTTAAATCCCATGGTTACTTCAGCCTCACTTTTCTTGCATATTGAGACCAAATATGTTGGGGAATCAACATATGGTCTCTTGAACACAAATATCGTGTCCCAGGCACAGAAGACATTTCTTCCAAATGTAAAAAGTCACTTCAATTTTCCTTCAAAAGAGAGGATTATCTAGAGGTCAGAACTGCCAGAACAATTTATTTCTGTTTAGAAAATGTGTTCTTTGTATGTTGAGTTTAACCACTAGCCAGAGTACTGCCGATACTGTGATGTGATTGCATTCCATGGTTTTTCTTGTTGAGCTCATTTCATGGAAGATTTTACATAGTTAGTGCTGTTACTTTGAGAGTGTGTCAAGACAGCAAAAACAGCATCTCAAGTTTCTTTCCTTAGTGGCATTCCAGTCAGATTTTAGCAGTACTCAACCTCCTGTCAGAGAGTAGCAGACTCTTAATGTAACTCACCTTCCAGATTAATAAAATACTGTCTCTAATGAAGTTTATCTTCTTTTTCTTTCTGCAGTACTCCAGTTTCGCCCACAGTGTTGAATGCTTGGAAAGTGGTAGACAATATCTTTTTGCCTATTCTTAAGGAATGATGTATTTCCTTTAAAAAATCTGAGATCTGTCTAAGCATTGGCTAGTGTAGGTAAAAGTGAAGATAAAACCGCTTTGGGTGATGAAGATGTCTGAGTCCGAGAGAGGGTGATGCTCGGATTTAAGTTGGACCTGCCTTGAATGATTTAAACCAGGACCTCTCAAGGTCTTTTCCAAACTAAGCTGCTTTATGATTCCCTTCCCTACTAAGAAAAATGTTTCCTCTTGAATGACCACAGACACCTTGAAGCTGGTTGCTGGGACTGTATGAACTCAACTTTTTCCACACCACTCCATAAAAAGCAGATACTCAATTTTTTTAAAGAATATGAAAACAGTTCTTTGCATCACCAGTGTAACAGAATATGAATAGGATTCTTCGCATTTGTGATATAAAAAGAATAAAAGAACAGTTCTTCGTTTTCTAAAGAACAAGATCCAGTAAACTGAAGAGTAGAAATACTGAATAAAAGGTCAAGAATATGCACATGTCTGTTGTAGGGCTCAGGCAGCTTTTTATCAGTTCTTCTGTCTTTTCTCTGTCAGAGTAGGAAAGGCTTTAGAGAGAAAAAACATAACAAACTGATTTACAACCTCTAAACAACAGCAGTGGGTCTTATTAATACAGTTCACTCCAGGATAAAATTTCCACCTTTAGCAATTTATGGTGGTTGAAATTTTTAAAAATAGTCAGAAGGAAGGATGTTGTGCTTTGCAGTATCAAAGTTCATCAACATCAGGCACTGTGAGAGTAGGTTCCAGCTGCAAACGTGTGAACTTTAGTTCTTCTGAAGCTATTTTATCTCCTAATAGAGTTTTGTTCCTTTCATGTCCCTTTGCTCAGCCTTTTTTAAGTCCCCTTTTCTGTCATATGAAATGCAATTTCACAAACTGACTGGCAGCAGACATTGAATCCTAAGGCTTTTCCACCCAGAAAGACAAAAATAAAACAGAACATTCACCCTCAAAGCCCCTAAAGTGCCATAAAAAGAGTTTGACTGTGGCAGATGTCTTTTATCTATTGTACTTTTAAAATAGTATGGTGAGTTATTTTCTTAAAAGAGTAAGAAAGCTCTCAGGCATTTTAACCTTCTTGCTGAGCTAATGCCTCTCACCATTCCCGGATGCTTTGAGTGAAATCATATGTACTACCCAGCAGTGGATGGAACGGTTAAGGGATGGACAGGATTATAGGGCTGACTGTCCTTGTAAACCTTCACGGTGGCTTCTGGCAAGGCAATCCCACCTGGCTTGTCTAAACACCAAGAACTACAATGCAGGGGTTAAATCATCATGTATCTCTTGACAAAAAAGAAGGTGGTTCTGTTTCTAATGAGACCCATGAGATATTGCAGTGTGATTCTTTAATTGTACTAATAGCATTCTCAGAAAACGGGCACACCTTCACTGGCAAAACCCCTGAACAAAACAACTCCAAAAAGAACCAACACCCAAATATTTAAGCCTTAGCATCATTTCAGCTACTGAATAGTTGAAGAAGATCTATTTTTTCTGATAGAGCCATACAGTTGTAAGTATATCAGGAAAGATTCATTAACAATGTCCACTCAATGCCCAGAAGGAGACCAGTCACAAGCAGTGTTCCTCAGGGGTCTATTCTGAGTCCAGTGCTGTTCAACATCTTTGTCAGTGACATGGATGACGGCACTGAGTGCACCCTCGGTAAGTTTGCCGACGACACCAAGCTGTGTGGTTCCACGGACTCACTTGAGGGAAGAGATGCCATCCAGAGGGACCTTGATAGGCTTGAGAAATGGGTCAGTGCAAACTGCATGAGCTTCAACAAGTCAAAATGCAAGGTCCTGCACCTGGGTCAGGCCAATACTAGGCACAAATACAAAGTGGGCACAGGGTGGACTGAGAGTAGCCTGGAAGAGAAGGATTTGGGGATGTTGAGAGATTAAAAGCTTAACATGAGCCACAAGGTGCTCCTGAGGCCCAGAAGGCCAACCCTGTCCTAAGATGCATCCAGAGGAGTGTGGCCAGCAGGGCAAGAGACGGGATTCTCCCCCTTTACTCTGCTCTTGTGAGACCCCACCTCGAATACTGCGTCCAGTTCTGGTGCCCCCACCATAAGAGGGACATGGATCTGTTGGAGCATGTTCAGAGGAGGGCCACAAGGATGATCCAGGGGCTGGAGGACCTCTGCTACGAGAACAGTCTGCGGGAGCCGGGATTGTTCAGTTTTGAAAAGAGAAGACTTTGGGAGAACCTAATAGCTGCCTTCCAATACCTGAAGGGAACCCACAGGAAGGCTGGGGAGGGACTTCTTACAAGAGCATCCACTGATAGGACAAAGAGAAATGGGTTTAACCTGAAGGAGAATAGTTTCAGATTAGAATTTAGGAAGAAATACTTCAGTATGAGGGTGGCAAGACTTTGGAATAAATTGCCCAGAGACGTTGTGGCTGGCCCTTACCCGAAAGTGTTGAAGGCCAAATTGGACAGAGCCTTGAGTAGCCTGATCTACTTGAGAGGTGTCCCTGCCCATGACAGGGAGGTTGGACTAGATGATCTCTAAGGTCCCTCCCAGCCTAGGCCATCCTATGATTCTATTCTATGAATAAATAGAGACTATTGGACATCACTGTATGCTAGACTCCTCAGACATCTCAAGACCAGATTTGCCAGCTAACTATGTTATGAACTCACAAGCCTGTTTTCAGAGGTTGCCTCAGTCCGAGACCCAGAGAGCTCTAAAGGGACAGAGCTGAAGTTTCTCTCATGTCCTTAGAAAGGGCCTTGATTTTGCACAAGAGGACAAAAAAATCCAGCAGGCATGAATGAGTTGTGTACTACAACCAGCACAGATTGGGCTTTTTCTAAACACAATGCAAACACTTTCAGGCTGAGTGCACACATAGGCTGAAAGCACCTGGCCATGAGGTCCTCAAGCACACATTGCTTCTTCGAAGTGTGGTCACAGGTTAGGGACAGAAACCATAGCATTCTCGAAGGAAAGGGAAATGTCTTCAGAGCCAGTATGCGAAAGAAGCTATTGGACCATGAATCTGCAGGCACTCAAGAAATGACTCTAAGTCACAAGCTGTAACCTGGTCCAACAACATTAAACCATGCCAACAATGGATCCCTCAGATCAGTCTAATGGGAGCAGACAGTAGTAAATTGTATGACTGTGGTGGCCTCTAAGAGAGGATCCAAGTAGGGAGCAAAGAGGAGGAGCAAAAGTGTGACATTTATGTAGACACCAAATTAGAAAAAAAATAAATATTAAACTAAATCCATACAAAGGAAGTAAGATAGTAATTTAAGAGATTTGTGGTTCAGTTAAGAACTCTGCAAATTACTCTATTGTTGCTAAATTGGGGTGAAAATAGATCTCATACATAGTAAGGAAGCTGAAGTTTAGCCTGCAGAGTTAAACGGGCAAGGCCGTCATTTTGTGTTAGTGCAGGCAGAAATCAGGAGGGTCAAAGGACGGATAGACAAAATGATAGCATTGGCAGACAAAAGCTGTGGCAAGCTGTTGACCAGAAATCCAATCTCTGCTGAGCAAACTCATCACTGGCTTCCTCTGAAAAGCTCACAAATTCCCTGTCTTTCACCTTTTGGATGGGATGAAAGACATGCTGGCCAGCTGCCAACTTCTGATTCAAATGTTTTATCTAGGAGTGTGATAGCGATTCAGCCAGGGAGAGACAAGAAGTTTGTGTGGATCCAGACGAAAATCTTTATATTTTTCCTGGAGATTTCTCAGTTGAACCTAACTAATATCTTCTTATCGGATTTGCACCCCTAGAAATCGTTCTTTGAAAAAAGGTTGCTCACCAGGGGAAACTGTCCAGACACCGCAGATTTGAGAGACAGTAACTGAAGGGAAATGAACAGTCTTTGCTGACCTGTGGAAATTCATGAAAGCTTCTCTAAAGCCTATAACAACACGTCTATTTAACACAGCAATGCATACACCATACAGGGCCAAATCTGTCTGTCTTCACTAAGGGCTCCCTTGAGAACAGGGGAGAGATTTAGACCCACTGAAGAGGCTAGGAGTACCTGGCATTTAGTGCCTGATGTTTGAAAACACTTTATTTTACTCCACGGTTTTAATCCTGAGGGCAGTGTTGGGAGTTGCACTTCTTGACTTCTGTTTTTCTTTGAACATTTTCTCAAACCTACGGATGGAAGTGCTGGATCTCAGGTATTTCTGCGTGAAGAGGAAGACACTGTTCTCCCCTGCCCCAGTCATACACATTTTGTACACAAAACTGTTGAATAAATTACGGTAAAACTGAGGCCACTATCCCTACACATTTCCTAACTCCCACAAATCATCAGTGGAGTAAAACCCATGAAGTATTTTGCTTCAGAGGCATTATTTTCCAGTGCTTCACTGACTTTACAAACAGCTATCTGCAGGGGGCTGACTGAGGACTTTTTCTGGCACATCAAGAAGAAAAGGGTTTTGCATGAAATAGCCACGATTTCTCTACATGATACACTTTGATTAGTCTTGGAGCCAGTTCCTACCCATTTTCTACTTTGTGTAGGCAGATACGGCTGTACAGAGAGAGCCTAACCACCGACAGTTCAGATTATGCAGAATTTTGTACCCCTTACATGTGGCAGAGTTCACATTCCTCTGTACAAAACCCTGTCTTAATTCTTGCTCCACCTGCAGCTCCTCAATTACGTGCAGTGCAAGGTCAGATGACATCATAAAACAACACATCAAAATAAATCTACTATTCAAGTGGCAAAATGACTAGACTTGGGGTTTGAGTTAATATAGAGCATGTCTTATGCTAAGCAATGAATTTGCTTATTTGTCTTACATTACCCTGATCTGGGTATCTAAACAGGTTATGTAAGTTATTAAATAATATTTTCCTTCCAAACTTCATGCCTTATTCCTACATTTTTGCACTGCTGTGCTGTATTTTTCTGACCTTGTATTTAGAAGTGACAAAATATGAATATTAAACTTGTATGACCTTTGCCGTCCCCAAACACAAATTGGGCTCATGTTCTTCTCACTGACACTTGAAATGAGTTATTTGATCTGCACTGACAACTGTTTAGGGGAGTGATAAGGCAACAGCACCGTATTGATGTAAAAATAAGCATAATAATCTTCTTAAAAAATGTTTCACAAGAAAAGAGCAGATAGCAACTCATTCTCCTTGAGATTGTGGTTTAGGTTTTTGTCCTCCCTGAAGTGGTGTTTGGGAGCTGTAATCTCCTGTCTTTGTTTTTCAGTTCAAGAAAGATGTATAATAAGAGAAAATTAGGTCAGCTAACAGGAAAGCATCCCCCCAGAAACACCTAAATACATGTAATTATATGCACGCACACCTGCAGAGCTTCAGAATTCTTTTAAATACCCAAAAGCAAACTGTTGGAGGGACTCTGTGAGCATGTTCATGCTGCCTCTTAACAAGGAAATTGTATTGTGACATTATAACTCTGCACCTTTCAAGTTAGTAGATGTCTCTTGCAGCTTTCTGTTGAGTTCAAGCAATTTGTTGACCTTTCAGCTGCTAACTACCATTTTTATTCTTGAATTAAATATACTAGGTAAAAAATATCATAATGATAACTTAAAAAAAATAATTCTTCTGCTTCTATGATTGTTGTGATGATGCTTTTACCGGAGCTGTAGGCTGCTACATCTTTTGAATTGAGCAAATATATCTGTTATGGCAAAGGTGAATTTCTGAGTCTGGCATTCTTTTTTAGTCTGATTTCCTAAGGAAACATGTACATGTTCTTCAGGTACATGTGACCACAGCCTTTCTTTCAAAACTGTTAATCCATTTCAACCAAATTCCACAGAGGAAGATAGATGGCTCAGACAGAGCAATTCTCTGCAGCACTGATCAATCTGAGGGGCCACTCAGAGGAGAGACGACTACTACGGCTCTCACCGAGGGAAGGGCGGGGACCACTGATCCCTTCTCGAGGTTGCCCAGCTCAGCAGTGGGACAGCACACACACAACCCTGGGTGGTGGGCAGCAGGGTTAGTCAAGGGATGTGGAAAATATCTGAGGGTAGCAAAGGGGCAAGTGTAGGAGATGTAGAGCACTCCCTGAAGGGAGTTAGGAGGGATGTCGCAGGCAGAAAAGAGTGGGAGGAAAGATCACTGCTGTAGTGCTTAACTCTCCCAGCTTTGCTTCTCACCAAATAACATTTCCCCACATTTTTTCCTCAGTGCCCTTTAACTTCATGATAACTTTCCTACAGCTACCTGAGCAGTTGCCTATCTAAGATATGCAATTTGTCTCTTGCTCTGACAGAATCTAGCCATTTCTCCTTACCTATTTTCTAAGAAGATACCTGTGCTCTCACACCAGCTGTGTGAGCCTCCCTTTGCATTTGTTTTTTTTGTCCTCTGTAACTGTAAAATTGTGTGGCTGATTTCAGAAAAAAAGGGTGAAGGAACGAAAGTACTAGTTTTTTTATGTTTCATAAAATATAGCAGCAGGGGAGAGGAGAGAAGTCTTCAAGATGTCCTGACGAAGGAAAGGGAAAGAACTGGATCACAAAGGAAAATCTGTTAGTTAAAGAATGAGACTCCATCCCTGTTTTTGCTGCAGGGAAGTTCCCACCAGAACTCCCAGCTCACCCTGAGAAACCAGCAAGGCTGAGAGGAGGCTTCTGCGGGCCTGATGCTCAGAAGGCAGAGGATTTCTTCAGAAAAAATCAAAGCTGTGGAGGACACACAGTGTCTTCTTCCAGCACTTTTCTTTCTCAGAGCATTTTTCTTTCTTATTTTGCATCCCTTGATTTGAAATGAATCATTCAATCTGTGTCACTTGTCGGCATTAGATTGCATCAGTTTGATTTTGTTTGATGCAGCAGAGAGGGGAAGAAGAGATGGGTTGTGACATGCACTTTATCTTGAGCATTGTTTGTCTCTACAAGAGTGCAGTGAGATGAAACTTCAGAAAGATCCGGCATAAAGGACAGTCATTACGCAAATGTGCTGGAAGATTACATTTGGGAAAAAAGCTTTTCAGACTCCACACACATTATCTTTTTGAGAAATGAGTTAGAGCACACTGCCAGATGGGTGGGGACGATGCAAATTTACAAGTTAGAGGCTTGGCGATTGACTAACATAACATATTCTATATAAGCATGCAGAATACATGAGAACAGGTTCCCAAAATTTATAGTACTTTAGCTAGGGATGAGAGTTTAAGTCCAACTTTACTGAGAAGTCCTCTTGTAGGCTATTCTAGTTCAATGTTACTTATTTTATTGAATGAAACAGAAAGCATTTCTTATCTTAAGAGAGTAATGGTGTAAGGGTTTTGAAAGAGAGGAGGGCAGAGATTATAGTTTTCTTGGAAAATGTCAAAATCCCAGGCAGACCACAACACTCAGTGTCACCGTTCTGTAACAACTGAGAAGTTGTCTTGAAGAAACTGGAGGACAAAGTTAAATGGGCACACAGGAATCAAAGCATAAAAACTGATGTTCCCTGTTTAACCAGAAGTCTGCAGCAGACCTAAGTGTGACAGGAGCAGAATCTATAAGTGTAGCATAAGTAGATCTGCACTCTAAGAGTTGTCTGAAAGTCACTTGTAGTAGTATTTCTAGTGTGTTACTCCATTTATAGTATCTTCTCTGAGCATCACTCTTTTTTTCTAGAGAACTATGAGAGAGTTTCCTTCTGACACCGAGTCAAAACTATTAAGATCTTGTTAGGAAGTGTTACATATAGCAGCCTTGAGATTTAATAATTTCTAAAAAGTCCTGCCATTTAGGAAGGTTGGACAACGTTTCAACTAAGATATGCTGACAGAGAAATAAAATGGTTAAGAGCAGCAGTAAGTTGTCACCCCTATTTCACATTACACCTACACTTTGTGACTTTGGGCTTTAAAATTTCCTGCTAAGTCTCCATAGAATATTCACTTTTCTTCCTGGCGAAGCTTCTGCACTCTAGTATTTTCTTTGGCATGTCTTCACACTGTAAAGGAGGTTTATTTAATCAAAGAGTAAAAAAAATTACACCATATGACAGAGCTGACATGCTGCAACCAGAGAACTCTAAATAACAAACCCTTGAAGAAGTACTTGGTACAGTCTGGCTCAGCTGTGTTTGGAAAATGCTCTTCATGAACCAAATAATAAAAGCCATGATCAGTTCACGGATGATTCTCCAACAGAAAAAGGGTCAATTTCAACAACTGAATTGTTCATGAAGGCCACTTTGATGAGCTATAATTGTATGAGTGAAATCCCACCATCTTTTTTCTCCTAAGTGCATGATAGCCACATAAAAGGAAGAGAATAGAAAGGAGATTAAGTTCTCACAGGCAGTAAGAGATGTTGTATTGATTCTAAGTTGTTGCTAGGTAAATAATTAAACTATGATTTTACTGTTGATTTTATTTGTCTGCTGTGTGTAACGGCTACTTAGATGCATCAGTGAAAGATTAATTAATATATTTCTACCACTGCTAAAATAATGGAAATCCATAAAGATGAAATTACTGTAGTGGTTTGAAACCACTCATTAATGATCCACCTCAGCTTCAGAAAATCTCTCCAAAGCTTAACGGTTCCTGTCAGATCAGACCTTCTTTTTATTATTTTTTTTTTGCCTTTCCCCCAAAGTCTTTGTTATAGTTTCTGCAATAAATAGATATATATGAATAGAAGATGTAGCTTAATCAGACAGATTTAATGTGCTGAGTTTCACCAGAGCTATATACTTACCTGATCTGTTCCTAAACAGAGTTGACACTGTAGATCAAAACCATGGGTTGGCCTTATACACTGCATCAAGGGAAAGCAATGCTGAAGAAGCTGAGGATAGCTCAGTGTGGTTGTCAATGAGAGCCACTGTACTCTTCCTTTTCCATAATAAAATGTAGCTGCAATATGACATGTACGTACAAACTGAAGGAAAAAGACAAACAGCAGGGAAGGTCTGGATAATGAAGCCTCTGAGTAATTAGCATGGTAATACTTGAGGCATATTTGTACGCACCACATCCATGCTAATTGCCCATTTACCAGGCTAATTTAACATCAGTTATTTCTGGGTTCATCCCATCATCAGGATATTTCTCTGTTACCAAGCTACTGTAATTTCAGCATCAACTGTGTTTTGACTTACATACACTTGTAACCCTTCAATATCCACAGGGGAGCACAGTTTGCACTGAGCTTTTCAGTTTAAATGTCTTATGTAATAAGAGCTGGGGAATTTGCATTTCAGACCTCAATATGTCTGTTTCAGATCTATATCTTTCAAAGACAGCTGACTACTGATCACCTCATGGTTACCCAATGCAGTTTTGAAGGTTATTTTTCTATTTTTTTTGCAGATTCCATACTATTTAATTTCCCGAAAGGTTCAATCATTCTCAAAGATCTCTCAGTCATTAAAATGATTAGCTTCTTCTGTATATCTGAATGGTTGTGGTAAATATGAATTAGAAAGCACAAATTATATTGCACTGTGTGGAATAGCACTTCATTTGCAAGGAGATCAACTAGTTGATCTACTGTATCCTTTCCATTCTTAATGTGTATGCTTCTGTGACACATACAAATGCTAGTATTTTTCTTAATCCTCTAGCAATAAGACTACAAAAAGAAATGTTGTTCTTATTGAAAAATTTTGTAGGATACTGCTCTTCTTTTTTAGTTTTTTGGGGAGATAAATGATACTTTTCACATTTATGGAAGCAAATCGAAGATCTGTAAAAATTTTGATGCCAAAACACTATCCTTTTATTTCAGGCTGTGAATGGAAATCTTAGTCATCCTGAAAATCTAGAAACAAAGAGGCTAGTGGGTTTCTTGGTAGAACTCTGAGGGAAAAATGGCTGACTTAATAGTGTACAAACTGGGAGGATTCAGTGGGCAATATAAGTGCTTTGGGGATTTTAGGGCATAAGCAAACACACAGTGCTCCAATGTAGTGTAAATATCATAGCTTGTCTCTTCTCCCAGGTAACAAGCCATAGGACAAGAGGAAATAGCCTCAAGTTGTTCCAAGGGAGGGTTAGATTGGACATTAGGAAAAATTTATTCACCGAAAAGGTTGTGAAGCTTTGGAACAAGGTGTACAGGAAAGTGGTTGTCACCATCCCTGGAGGTATTTAAAAGACATGTAGATGTGGTTCTCAGGGACATGGTTTAATGGTGGACTTGGCAGTGTCAGGTTAATGATTGACTCAATGGTCTTAAAGGTCTTTTCCAACATAAACAACTTTATGATTCTCTCTCAGTTTTCAATGCTAGATTAATGTGTGATTGTAGGACTTTTTGATGTAACCAGTGATAAGTGAGAAATATCACACACACATCCTTAATATTGATTACCTACCAGGATATATGTTTCTTACTTGCATGCTTAACACTGAAGTAGAGGTGAAAAGCTGAGAATGGATCCATAAAATGGATTGAGATAGTTTACTTACATGTCAGATCAAGTACATGCTCCCCCAAACACAGAACTTAGAAGTACCCTGTTCGGATGCTGCCTATCCCTGAAGACATCAGAAACTCAGAGTGTTCAAGTTTCTGCTAACAGAAACATACACAATCTTAAGCACTTGCTACTATGAATGTTTCACTCTGTAATAATAAATGGAGCAATTTTAATGGAAAAAATGGAAGGCCCATGCAAAGGCGTTCTTTGCTTGGCAGTGGAGCATTCTCTTGGCAGGTGGAATTCACTGCTTGTCAGCTGCTCTTTCCAAAGGCAGAAGTGTGCAACCAGTCCCAGGTACATGCAAGAGGAATGTTCTTCACTTCTCAGCAGAAGGATACAAGAAGAAAACGTCACTATTACATCATCCAGCTCTGTTTTGTAGAAAACAAGCAGTTTTTGACTCTAACTGTAAATTTCAAGAGGTGAAACTTGAAGACGAGGAGATAGGCTTTGTCCTGTATTTCTATGTTTATCTATGACTTCCTGGTGGTGGTTCCTCATTCACCAACCTGATAAGTGTGTTACTTTTAATCCATTGGATATTAGGAGGGTGGACAACCCCAGCAGAGAGCAAGTTACTTCACTGGAATTCGTCATATTCTGTTTAACGGAAGTGGGCAGTAGCCTGTGAATTTTTTTCACTTTATGAAAAATAGTGGATTTACTTTCAAAAAGAGTCAAAACCTTTATTATTCCCTTGAGACATTTTCACAAATATTTGAAATAGAAGAGTAGAGTATGGAAGCAGTTAATGCCGCAGGCGGACATTTTTGAACTATTGTCCTATCTGCTTATTTAAATCCCTGGCTCAAGTTTTCCATTGTTTTATTAATAGCAGCTTCGTTTAAGAAAAGCTGATGTTCAGCTGTAGAACTAAGAAATGAATATAAAACAAGCTTCAAACAAACAAACCTGAAAGGACCAGTTGGCAATTATGCCATAAAAAGAGCCTGAAAAGTAGAAACTGGGAAAGTTACAACCTTTTCCCTTGTTAACATTATCATCAATATAGCACAAAAATAGAAAATATAAAGCAATTACTGTAGCAGCAAAAAAGGCACAAAGAGATGTATCGGAGAGTCTAGAATCTGTCTCTATATTTGCATACAGCTACCGAAGTGTCATGAAACTTGCTCTGAGCATATGCAGGACTTGATCAAAACCATGGCATATATTTTACACAATAAGGGGCTTTATACAGATGCACTAAATTTACAAAGGCAACTGAAGGACATTTCAGACAGGCTTGACAGATTACAGGCTGCTGCTGTTACTGTCACAGTCTCTGTGTAAATCTGCTTTAACAACAAAGAACTGACACTTCACAAGGACAAAACTAAAAAACAATTCAGAGATGCTGCAGAACTTTTCCCATTACAAATACTAAGGTAGACAAATACAAAGATGCTTAAATATAGCAGTCACAGATTGAATCCAAGATGGGAAAATAGCCACATTAGGCAAAAAAAGTCAGATTTTGCTTTACGTTTTTCATATATTGAAATGATGGATACATGGAAACACACAACAGCTAAGACTTCCCCCCTCTTTTACAGGATCTGTTTGTCAGCTCAGAATTGAGTGATTCCAGCTACTTTGACTGAAATTTTATAGTGAGTGAGAAGATGAAACATAAAATAACCTGGTAAGAGTATAACCAATATCACAAAAGTGACAAGAATATGAGGCTATATCAGGCAGGGACTTAAATATCCTCTTCTTGTGATTGACTTGGTTTGAATTATAAAAGCACATTCAAAAGAGATTACAATTCTAGTAACTGGAGGATTTTATCTGTCAGATTGCATGAAGGCGTGCTTGGAGGTGTCTGAAGACCTCAGATTTTGTAAGACTTTCAAAAACAAAATCCAGTCTTTCCCCTCAGCTCATGAGCTCATCCATTCACTTTCACTTTGTCATGGTAGCATTTCTGGGAAGCAGAACTATATGTCCTGTCCACTTGTTTTCCTTCTAGGTAGTGGCCATGGCTCCTTAAGTCTGTGACTCAACCTTTCTGCCTTCAAATATCTCTTCTTTCCCTGGGAACCCTGCTGTCTCCCTTGAGTGCTCATTTTCCCAAGTCACAGTTTCTTGAACAGTGCCTGGCACCCATGGCCAGCCACAACATGGCACAGTCAGGAGGTCAGGGATATATCTCTTTTACTGCCAAAAAGCCTGATTACAAGTCACCAGCACTCAGTGGTGCTGACCAAAGGATTTGAGATGCAGTGCTACTGAAGAACCTCACACGTTCCCTGGGTGGAAAAAGAGATTAGTCTGTCACTAGAAATAGTGTTGGAGAAACTAGAGAAGGACAATACCTGTGTAGGTCACTGGAAGGATTTGAGGCAGCAGTAGAGGAAAGGGGGAGGGTGACAGGGAAGAAGATGATGACTGAACTGTGACTGGGGGTCTGTTTCACAATGATAGATGTAAAAAATTTCAAAATATTTTGTAGTACCTCCAACAGTGATAGCAGTAAATAGGTAGCAGGCATAGTGCAAATGTGGCTTCTAATAGGGTTAATTTTCAAGGACATTTTTCTGTTTTGTCATTACTGTACATAGATTACCACACGCTCTTAGGAAAAATTGGTCCTGTTGCTTGTTGGGCCAGATGTTTAGAGGATATCAACATAACCTCAATGCCATCAATAGGGGCAACTCTTTATAAAAGTTAAATACCAGCCAGCAATTTGTAAATTCACTGTATTTATGGCCTAAGGAAACTGCTAGATGTTTGGTTTCCCCTCTTTCCCTTTTACTTCTTCAAGTGTACTTTAGCAAACGCTTGTACTCAGACACATTGTATGAGTGCAGAATAAGTAAAAGCTTTCCCATTTAGTTATTTATTTTACAACATTTATTTTGCATTCATTATTGGAAAACTAATCTGGAGCTAATCTATAAACCCTCTGGTAGGAATTATATTCTTCACAGGTCATTTACACAACAAAAGGCCCTAGCCTTTACAATCTCAATCCTCTTCCCCAGGCAATTCTTACAGTTATAACATTTTGCACGTTCAGTATGGGTAAAACAGTTAAGATTAAATGAAAGTTATTAAGAAATATTAACACATTTCCAGATACAGTAGCAATAAAAATGTGTGGAAAAGTAATTTGTAGATACTATTGTCTGTTGCTTCTGCAAGATGAAAAGCATACCAAAGATCTCAAAGTCTTCTTAGCTGCATTTCATTGGAGTAATTTTGCATCATGCTGTTGTTACTCTGTGTGACTCACTGGTATATGGTACAACAGACCGTTTAGAGCCTAGTGCAACATTTTGCAAGTATTTCCTACAAAGTTTTCTTTTTCTAAACCCCATTTTTGAGTAACAGAGGCTAGAAACCTCTCCTACCAGTTTACCACTTTATAATGTTGTGAAGGTTTCAGTTTCCCATGAATGTGCATGACACTAATGCTGACTTGTGCCAATACTGTTTCTATGACAAAATAGGGTCTACTTCCCTAAATTTAGGACAATTTCAACGTAACATAAAGGTTCGAATTTCAGATTGCACAGACATCTGTTAGCCAAGATGTCACCCTACCAATTGATGAGATCTAGGATAATACAAATGTTGATCTACCCTGATACTGGAAAAGATAGAAAAAAAGAATCAAACAGATCTGCCCTTAGTTATTCTGAGTTAAGTCAATGAAATGCTTTTAACACACAAGGTGCAACAAGCAAACGATCAGAAGTCAGTCAGTGTTTTTCCTTCTGGCACAGCTGTATGTTGGAGTGGATCTTTGTTATTTATAGCCATATTGCTGAATATTAACACTGCTGTGCCATCACTTTCCATTCTCACTTTGATCATAAAATGTTCTTTGCCAGTTCAGGAAAGAAAATTGAATTTCCTTTCACATTCTGTCTACCATTTCATACCATATAAAATGGAGGTGTGGAACACCTGACTATGAAGCTCTCAATCTTTTCCTCTGCTTGTCTGGAAAGAGATTGTACAAAGAGTAATTTTACCATGTTCCTACATGGTGCAGCAAAATGCCACAGCAGGTCTGAGGAACCCATCAAAAGCCAGGAACATACAGTTGGCTTTCTTCAGCTGTATCCAAAACCATGGCCAGTGCTGGCATATCTTTAAATGAGATATTGATGTGCAAGTTCACTAGATACATGAACCATGCTGAAAGTTGTAACTAATCTGAGGGTCAGCAGTAGTGATTCCACTGGGGCTGACTCTAGTTTCATTACTGGTGTGTACTGCAAATATTCCTGTGTTGTGTTTGCCAGGCCAGATTTCAGTGGCAGGGGAGCTTCTGCAAGAAGCTGCTAGAAGTTCCCCTAGGTCTGGCAGAGTCAATGCCAGCCAGATCCAAAGAAGGACTGTCCACTGGCCAAAGACGAGCCTATCAGTAATGATAGGATAGGAACGCCTCTGTGAAAACATATTTAAGAAATGGAGAAAAAAGAACTGCACCACAACAACTGGAAGGGAGAGAAAGGAGTGAGAATATGTGAATACACCAAGGTCAGTGAAGAAGGGTGAGGGGAAAGTGCTCCACGTGCCAGTGCTCCACATGCCAGAGAGTCCCCTGGGTTGTTGTGAAGACCATGGTGAAGCAGGCTGTCCCCCTGCAGCCCCTGGAGGTGACGGGGTGTAGATGTCCACCTGTGGCCCATAGAGGACTCCACACCGGAGTGACTGGATGCCTGAAGGGTGCTGTGACCCCATGGGAAGCCCACGCTGGAGCAGGCTCCTGCCAGAGCCTGTAGACCATGGAGAGAGAGGAGCCCACACCAGAGCAGGTTGGCTGGCAGGACTTCTGTGATGCTGCTGGGGACTCGCGCTTGAGGAGTTTCCCCCTGAAGAACTGCACCCCATAGAGAGAGACTCATGTTGGGGCAGTTTGTCAAGAACTCTCTCGTGGGAGGACTCACATTGGAGATAGTATGTGAAGATCCTCTCCCGTGAGAGGGACCCCAAAATGGCCCAGAAGGAGAGTGAGGAGTCCTTCCCTGGAGGAAGAAAGAGAGGTAGGCATCAGATGAACTGACTGCAACTCCCGTTCCCTGTCCCCCTGCACTGCTTCATGGGAGGAGGTGGATAAACTTGGAGTGATGTCAAGCCTAGGAAGTAGGGAGGGGTGGGGAGATGGTGTTGTTTTTAAGATCTGCTATAATTTCTTATTACTCTTCTCTTGATTTCGATTGTTAAATAAATTTAACTAATTTCCCCAAAATCGAGTCTGTTTTGCCTGGAATGGTAGTTGCAGGTGATCCCTGTGTTCTTATCTGAAACCATGGGCCCTTTGTTATACTTTTTCCCCCTCACCCCTCCCTTCTTCTTGGCTACCTCCTGCTCTCCATTGGTGCAAGGGGGGCAGCTGATGGGCGATGTGGTTCATTACTCACTGTCTATGACAATCCTTCCTCCTCTGGAACAGGACTCTTCACAGTCTTCCCCTAATGCCTTGTGGTTTCCATCTCATGGGAGGCAATCCTCTCCCTTCATGTGAGTCCTTCCTACCAGCATGGGACCCATCCACGGGCTGCAGTGTCGTCTGCTCCAGTGCAGGCCCTCCTTTGGGTTGCAGTTTGCTTTGTGGATGTCCTCTGCTCCAGCATGATCTTTCTCTCTCCTGACATGGGGAGCATCCTTGTGCTGCTGCATCCTGGATGTTTTGTTGCCATTGATCTCAGTTTGCAGGCCATTTCATCCTGCCATCTCAGCACAGGGGTCAGGGAAAATCTCTTTTCTGGTGCCTTTCTTCCCCCTCTTTATTCCCTACCAGCCATCTGGTTTGCCATCTCATCTCCTCCTCCAAACAAACAGGTACCCAAAACAAAAGACAGGATGCAGAGACAAAGAGAAGCAACAGGTTTCCTTGGCCAGAGGTGAGAGAGGCCAGAGGTCTGACTTTTACCTGGGGCTGCGGAAGGCTTTGGATGACAAGGAGCCATCCCCCACAGCCCTCCTCTCTGCTGCCAAAAAAACCCTGCCAGACACAAACCCATGACAGCCTGACTTTCACCTTATTAGTTATCCATATTCCATTGATTTCCATCCACTGCAGCAAAAGGACTGTACAAATCTAACAAAATTGCTCTGCTGTTTCCAAGGGTGTATCTCCACCATGTTCAGCTTTAACTGCAGTGTAGGAGTGTTCTACCCTCCTCCCTGCAAAGGGACTGCATTTTTTTTTACAACATAAGTAGCAAGCACTAAACACATCAGTATGCATAAAGTTGCTCAGCACAAAGTTTCCTATTGGCATCTTATCTTGGATGAGATAGGAGAAGAAAGAGGGAAGGTCGTGAAAGAGAGGGAAGATGAAGTTAGCTTTCTTTCTTCTATGGTATTTCAGCCTAATATAGTCTGTTTCCAAAGCAATACTTCCTCCCTCCTTAACTCTACAATACTGACTGCTAGGTAAATGGCTTTAAAGGATGCCTATACTGGAATATTGTAGAGTAACATTTTGGATAGTGGAGACCACCTTAGCTCAGGAAGGGGCAGTGATGAGCTGACTGGTGAGGTTTATTAACCTGGAAACTCTGGTAGCTTAGACCATAATCAGAACTAAGCTACTGTAGGACAGTGTTTCTGTGTGCTGCACGGATGCAGCTGCTCTCATCTGTGACAGCTCTTGGCGTGATAGGCCATTACAAAGGACAGATATTCTCTTAATGATCCTCAATCCACACTTGCAGCCGCATTCTTTATCTTCCCACACTGTCCCATTTTATTCTATTCACAAAGAGATTTCACAATTACACGCCTCTTCCCCAGTTCGTGTTTCACATCCTACATTTTAGCAGCCCTACTAGCTCTGTTTTTAGGTGCTGGCATTTATTTGCCAACCAGATGAAGGCCAACTTCTTCTCAGTATTAGTAATTCACTTTCTTTGGTCCACCTGAGAGCTATATAAATGCCTGACTGGGAGCTGGAAAAAGCAATAACCTGTTGATATTCTATGTAAGACAGAAGGTGATGGAATGAATCTCATGCATGGAAAGTTTATTAAAAAATGTGGAAATATTTCTAGTATTATTAAGCTTTACAAACCAGGCTTTCAGCTGGGCTGAATTTGGGGTTTAAATCAATTTAGTTGTTAAGGATTTTTGGAGTGCAAGAGCAGCTTTCAGCCAGTGATAGAAGATTTCTACAGCTTGCCTTCTTGCTGCTTATGAAAAGTGCGTATTTTTTGGCAACTTGTGTTAATGATTGATGAGACCAATTTCCCAAACATAACTCTTTTAATTATTTTTGCAATGGTTCAGTTTGCATGCCAATTACCAGATTTCAAAGTGAAGAAGGGCTTGTGTGCTTGAGAGCTTCTTTGTTTTTTTTTCCCAATGACCTCACTGGTCCAGTAAAAGCTATTACCTCTCTGCAAACCTAGCTTGGCTTATATGCTTAGACTGTCACTGTTATAACAACATTATTACTATATTTTATTTATATCAGGCACTTACTTCAATGTGAATCATTTTATTTTACCATAAATTTCCTCCTAAACTTCCATTTTCCTTTGTTTTAGTACACAAAGGGTGAACTGTCTGTGTTCCTGAGATAAATCTGAAACGGGTTCACCAGAATTAGTGCTGCTATCCAATCATTACACCAGTGCAACTGAGTTATTATACTTTAAGGCCACCTGGCAATATACCTTATTGCTGGTAACACTTTGCTCCTTGACTTTCTGCAGGTCCCAAAGCAGGTAACAGAGGAAGTTATAGGGGAGAAGATGATCAGATCATTGACTTGGGTGCTATGACCTGGGACCAGATGTCTAACCTTGTGCCTGTCACCGGAGCGTGAGGACTCACGTCACCTCAGCATGCCTCCTCACACCATCGCCACTGCAGCACAGGACTCAATTTCTGTTTTAATTACATAATCATTTATCATTACTTGCCCATAATAAGCAGATAAATTCCTTCATCTCTGTTTAGCAGTGGATAATTCAATCATATCTGCTAGCACTGGTACTGTCTTTTCCAGGGGACAAACTTCAAGGTCTTGATTCAAGTTCCCACTTAGTTCCCACATTGACAATTTCCCTGTGAAAACAAAGAAGGAAAGGAGTGAGTTTAAGGCAATTAGGGGCTAATAGTGTTGTCTCAAGTCATCATTAAAGAAATATTTTTTTCCTATTCAGGTATTGTCTTCTTCGTCTTTGTTTTAATATTTGCTTTAAAGGCTGTGGTCCTCAATCCTTGTACCTTCCATGACTACTGTTTAGTCATCTTATTACTTTTAAGGCACATTGTCTGGTCTGGTATTTTCCAGATGTGCTTTTTTACACGTTTGTGGTTTTGCCAGGTCACTGTTCTGGCTTCCAACAGCACTGAACTCAAGTCACCATTAAAGAAATATTTTTTTCCTACTCAGGTATTGTCTTCTTCGTCTTAATATTTGCTTTAAAAGCTGTAGTCCTCAATCCTTATACCTTCCATGACTACTGTTTAGTCATCTTATTACTTTTAAGGCACATTGTCTGGTCTGGTATTTTCCAGATGTGCTTTTTTACACGTTTGTGGTTTTGCCAGGTCACTGTTCTGGCTTCCAACAGCACTGAAATGTCCAAATATCATTGCACTCACATAACGATTTATTAGTCCCACTTGTTTCATCTCCTAATTTAGGACATATCAACATATTATTTGAGGACTCCTGATATCATGTTCAGATGTGCCTGGGTTAGCTTTGATTTAATTAGCTAGCACATCAGTTTAGACTTATGTTTCACTATCACTAACAGGACAGCCCAGGCAGTTTTCCACTGAGGCTATGCAGTCTCCCAGGACCGCATGCAGACACAGGCAGTAAAGTATATGCTTTGCAATTTATTGTGCTTGAAAAATGGCACTTAGTTATGTCCACTTGTTTGTGATGAGTTTTGTTGCCTAAGTCCTCCTTTCTGAACGTCTATTTTATTTTCATCTCTCTTAAAATTGCTGGCTATTTCATGAAGATTATTTTCCATTTCTTGTTTCTGGTTACCTTGTTTTGGTTTCTTTTTTTGCTTTTAAAAAAGCAAACTGTCTTAGGTTTAAGAGGTTTGGGGTTTTTTTTGCCAAAATTTGATAAAAAATTCCCTATCTCAAGTGCTAGGGGGGAAAAATAAACTGGAGGCCTGCAAAGACAGCTGTGTTATCATCTTAAATTTCCTTGGATCGCTGCAGTAAGAAGAACATTTAAAGCTCTAATCTTCTTAAGAGAAAAGAGATCTTCCTATATTACTCTAAAACAATCTTATGAAAATTGCAAGATGACAAATATTTAACTTAGTATTATAATTTTAAATTATATTATTACTGTGTTATTTGAATGTGATTCATAAAGTCCTCCCAATTAATTTTCTTAAGCTATTACTAAAGAGCACAGTGCATTTGATGGTACTGAGAACTGAAAGAAATCTTCCTTCTTTTTTTTTTTCCATAGTCTGTTTAAAGTCTGAAAGGTATTAACAGCATAATGGAAGCTATACAGCTGGATTTTCAAAGACTCCAACAAAAAAGGACTAAGTCATACATGATTGATCAAAGGATAAGTGGATTTTCCCTATTAAATCTTGAAAGACAAAAGCTTCATATCCAGTATCTTACTGGAGCATCGACTCTAAAGGAATAATTTACCTAGAGTTACAGTGATGTAATGCTATTAAACTAAATCAATATGAGTATACTATTATTTATATTTGGCATTAGTTTTCCCATAACATGTAGCTACTGTCAGAGTGAAATAAAGCAATGTCTTCTTATGAAATGGATATACTATTCAGTTTATCCCAATATTTCTTGTTTATCATCTGTTGTTATGCAACCTTCATGGGTGATCATCATCGAGTAAGGAAGTATATATTCAATTATTTTAAGATCTTTTACTGTGTAGGAATTCCTCTAATTTTGGATTATTTCCTTCAGGTTCTTAAAAAGGTCTTCCTACTATGAGTATCTGTCTCGTAACGATGTTCTCAGAAGCATACAAGGTAACATTAATACCTCCAGTAGATAAAAAATTTCACTTTATTCCATAAAACAAAACCGAGTTGAGCATCAGATAATCTTCATTTTTTTGCTACTGTGTCACATTGCAAGAACAGCTAATATGCTTTTTTTTTCAACCTGAAGTACACAGTTGTTTTACTAATTCTAAAAAATCATGGCTAGCTGCCTAAAATTTTGTCAGCTAAGGCAGAGCCTCTAATCTTGTTGCTGGGGAAGGTTTTGTTTATTGAAACTGTCAATTAATTTGCCATTTGATAATATGAATATCTATTTTGTAGAAAATGTTGTTAATGTTCATGATTGAAAGAGTGAACTATTTTTTATTGGATTTTTTTGGTTGAAGACACTGAGGGAATAAGAAGCTCATCCCATCTCAGCCAGTTAAGAGTGGAGCTGACTTCTCTAGAAAGCCTATAATTTAGGAAAGCTGTATTAGAGAGATGGGATTTGTTTCTTGTGTCAGGAATTGTTCAAGGCAGCTACAGCACCAGTGAGGAAAATATAAAAAATAGCACAGGCCATGAAGATGACTGAATGTTGCAGTTGTGACATTAGCATCATTTCAGAGCTGGCTCCTCATACAAGATATTTCCCGACAGCTGCTGGAGGAGAAGTTTCAGATTCTAGAGCTGTAAATGGAGACAACAATAAACCTCAAACCAGGGTTTAGGGTTGTGATAGAAAGCTGAGACGATTTGCAGATACCTTGCATACAAGAGAACCCAAAAGGAAATTTTATGGAGATGAAAGGGATCACTGGCATTATGTGACTACGAGGAAAATGCCTGTCTGTGTTCAAGAGAACCCAAGCACTGAGTAGATTCACTCCATTAAGGAAAAAAGCCAACAGCATGATATAATGGGCTAGCAAGAAAGAAGTAATCTGAAATGAACAAATAATGACACAATAGAAGCCTTTGTAGACAGCATCCTGGAGAAATAGAAGAATGCTCCAGAAATGTTCAAAGACAGAATGAAGTACAGGAAGAAATATGAGCAGAAGAATACAGAAGAGAATTAGATGTGTCTCTTGTTAGTGCCATTACATCTCCAGAGTCTCATTACTGAGAGGAATAAATAGACATGTTATGAAAGAGAATCAAAAAGGTGCTGTCTCCTTGGGAGCTAGGGCACATTAGGTAGACTCAGGACTGAAGTGGAAACTGACATAAAAGGGAAAAAGGCCACTGGTTGCTTTTCACATCAGAGCAGGCAGCCAGGTTTATTAGATTTATTGCCTAACTCCTCCTTTCTGAAGCTCTATTGTATTTTCAGCTCTGCTAAAAATGCTGGCTATTTTGTAAAGATTATCTTCCATTCCTTCCTATAGACAATACGCTGTTTAAGCTGATGGGGAAACAAAGTCAAGGAATGGAAGGCTTGGGCATTATTCCTGTCCTGAAAGAAGGACAAAAAGGATTCAAGATTTTGAAACACAATAGGTGATTTCTTGGTGATTGTAGGATATTCTAGCATTCATGGGCAGAGTACTTTTTCCTCAACAAGACTGAAGCTGTGGTTTTAGTTGAAGCCATAGTTATAGCTGGAACTGTAGCTTTAGTTGGTATGTAGGAGACTTAATATGCTTGGGCAAGCGGAATCAGTGGGAGAACGGAGGTGTGAGACAAAGATATTCTACAAGGGGAGCTTATCCCCAAGGACAGGATGCTCTTGAAAGACAGAATGTCCTAGGACTCCCAAATGCCATTAAGATATGCAGAACAAGCCTAGGCCAGCCTTGGGGTCTCTTAACAAAGACAAGGAGTTAATTGAATGGAGTCCATCAAAAGGACAATGAAGACTATCATGATGAAGTAAAACAACCACCAGAGAGCCCTAAAGACCAGCAGAAGACTGTACTATGCATGCAGGAGTGGGCGGCAACATATGTTAATGAGTTCTCGGAAATTATATGAATATGTATATTTAAACTGTATGTAAGCTGTATGTTTAGCCCTTCACGGGGCACACACTAGGTGGGGCTATTCCCTGTGTGCCCCAGTGCTGCATTAATGAATACCCGCTTAATAGACATCAACGCTATTAAGTTCTGATTTCAGCCTTTTCAGGCATTAAGATTGAGTTTGACATTACTTTTCCAAAAGGGTATAAGCTAGGTAATTGCCAGAGGAAGTTGAGAGAGTCCCAGATAACTTACAAATACCATGAGAAGTTGAATCAATCTGCTTGTTAGGATCTCGTGAAACATTGGAACAGGTTGCCCAGAGAGGTGGTGGAGGCTCCATCCCTGGAGACATTCAAGATCAGACTGGATGGGGCTCTGAGCAACCTGATCTAGTTAGAAGTGTCCCTGCTCACTGCAGGATAGGTGTTGGACTGGATGACTTGTAAAGATCTCTTCCATTCCAAAATATTCTATGATTCTATATGAAGTATTCTGCTGCAAGTAAAGGAACACACAAGAACGTACATGTTGTAGCTGAAGCTTAGGTCCGGGTTGATGGAAACCATTGAAAGATTTTATGCTTGCAAAGAGACAGAGATTCTTGGAAAAGTTGTGAAACCAGACATTATAGAAACTGAAATGAAAGCATTGATGCATTCAGAAAAGAGAAATGAGGAAGTTATGCTGAGTGTTAGTTGAGTAGCTGGTAGAATGAACTTGCGCTATAGCATTAAGGATAAAATGAAATCTTTTCTGGTAAAGATTACCCCTAACAAGCTTGCTAAAAACAGTATTACAAACTTTTAAGAGCTGGATATGGATCTAGTTAATAATGAGAGAAATATATACAGAGAAATTGCACCATTAAAGGATATTTCAGCTTCTCAAATACATAATGGAGAAAAAAACCCTCAAACCACGATAAAAACCCCAAATCACATAGAGCACCGAAGATGATAAGGCCCAGACATCTGGGATATTATATTTAGCAAACTTTTTGTCAAATAATCAGTGAAACAGTAATGCTATTTTAGATTCATATTTCATGAGCAGCAAAAAACTCGTAGAATAAAAGCTCACAGAAGATAATCCTGGATTGAGTAAATATGACAGATTTTGATGTTTTGAACTGAAAGATGTAAAACTGAGGATAAAATAATGTATGACTTTCTAAGACTAAATGTAGAGAAACAGAGCAAGTTAGTTTGAAAGGCTGATGGGAATTAAACTCAAGGATTTCACTGGGAAGGTGGTAGAATTGCTTTAGGTCTGCAGTGCAGTAGTTTTGAGTTTTTGCTAAGAGAGAAAAAATAGCAGGGAAGAAATACAATTCCCCTGGAAAAATAAAGAAAATGAATGGATTAGCAAGAAAAAATACTTTTTATGGTTAAAATGTGCAGAAAAAGAAAATGTAAAGGAAACTGAGATGGGACTTGAAAGGAAAACTAAAATTAAGTGCTACAAGTAGGGGAATATGGGATAAACTTCAGGCAGTTTTGCATTAAATATCTGCTCTGCAGCAATTTTGGAGGCCAAGACTCTGAGCCAGATGGTCCCTTCAAACTCTCCCTCTCCTTTCCTCTCAATTTCTACATTTTCTCTCTGGCAACAGGAGGAGGAAAATAGTGGAAAATTAATTCTAACAATAGCTAGCTTTTGTCTCTGTGTCTGGCCCCATTAAGTCAGCCTGGGGATGTGTACGTACCAACAGCTTAGAATAATACTGCTAGCAGCATGGCCAGGAAATACTCTCCTATTCAGGGACAAAAGGTTCATTCTGATGCTAATGAATCCACTAAGTATTCAGCGGAGTTTTCTGCATTATACTGAGGGCACAGGTATGCAGCACGGCAGCTGCATTAAATTCTCACCACATCTTTCTTTCAGACAGATCGGAAAGGCCCATCCTTGATGGTCAAAAGGCACATGTTGAGGTCCTTCTGTATGTATAGAAGTCCTATGACTTTCCTTCTTCAGGAACAGTAGCTTGGTCGGAGAAATAGGTACTAGGTGCTTATGTGTCCACCAAGTACCATCCATCCTCCTATCATCAGTAGAATATGGTTCTTGCCTGCTTGCTACAACTTCAAAAAAGGATCTTTTCTTACCCACAAGCAGTTCAACCCAGTATTACCATGTAAATAACAATTAGCAAGGAGGCTTCTGAAAGTTAACAGTTTTGACCACTCCCATGGAATATTTAAAACAGATGGAACTCTACTTTGATTTGTGATTCAGACTAGCAAGTAGCCAGAAACACCTCAATTTCACTTTTGATTTACAAGAGCACTGTGTGTCTTTCCCTTACTGAAATAAGCATATTATATCTGTTACTTATCAACTGGGAAACTGCTATCTCCAGCTACTCTAAATTTATGCATGTATATGGTTTTTTTCTTACAGTTACAGTGATCAGGAGCAAAACACCAGTTTTCTGGAATTAATACCATTTCCACATAGAATCGGGATGCACCATATGGTCATAATCTTCATTATTAGTAGGCAAAACCCTAGTTGCTGGATTTATTTCAAGCACCCTCTGTACTTCACTAAAGATATTGTGCTCAGTAAGACGGGTAAATTTCAGAGAATTTGGAGTGAAATTAGTTCTAGCTGAGGTAGGATTTATGAGTGGACACAGTCTTGACAGAAACACAAAACACAGTAGGAAAAGCTTTGTGAAAAGTATAGGTGGTTATTAAGGAAATGTCTTATTCTGCCTTGGAGAGTTTAAGGAAAGACAATCTCTGATTAATAACACTCCCTCAGTTTCTATTTTTGTAGACTCAGCAGTACCCGAATGTACTGGTGTATCCATGACTTTAATTATTATGCCTATTAAAACAAAGACTTGCTAAAGACTTGTTTTGAAACTATAGTTCAAAATGACAGCTACTGTTTTGTTGTGTGATTTATCCCCTACACAAAGTAAACCTGAAACTACGTTTTAAGCTGTAATACAACCAGAGAGCTCAGATAATAAAAGATCATCTTCATTAGTGGCTGTATCCTTGATTAGTCTCTTCAGTGAAAGAAAGGGTCATGACTGACATTTACAAGTGAAAAAAGGCATTAGATAGACAATAGAACAAATAATAATAAAAAAGACATTCTTCTATCCTTGTGCCTGAAGAGAAAACAAAAAAATTTGTTGTAAAAAGTCAGTAACATTTAAAAAATTGATTGATTTGCTTTAGGGAATAAATGCAGTAGCAATCACTTCAGAGAAAGAATATCATCTCAGCTGGAATCTACCACCTCTATTCATATTTGATAAGCAGCGAGACTTTATATGGCAGAAAACACTCCCAGTAAGTGGAAATGTTTCAGCTGCCGCTTGACCTTTATATTTACCATTTACAAATTCAGCTGAACAACTGTAAGAGAGTGCATTTGTTGCAAAATATTGAACATTGCTTTATATAGGTTTGTCAGTTTGTTTTAACACATTATCATTGCCATAACCTTAATTTCTGGACTGTTTCAGAGGCACTGAGTAATGATGTACTATGACGCTAAAAGTCATATCTTAATGTTGACAGCTGATGTTTCCTATATCTTGCTTCCCAGAATACTTGCACAGTTATTCAAGTCTCCTGTGCCAAGGTTTGCTCTGTTAGAACATGTGGCTTACTCCATTTCAGAAATACCTGCACACAGAAATTGAATTTTATTAATAATATATTTACAAGATTTCCATGAGCTTCCATTTTAATTCATGGCTGAAAACACTTAAAGAAGAAATGAGTGGAAAAAATAAACAAAACACTTAATAATTGCCATTCATCATTTGTCAACAGTTGAATGCAACTGAGATTTTTCCATATTTATAAATTTTGGATGACATATTTTTAATTCTAGCAATATTCTCTGTTGTAGTACTACAGCAATTATTTTTGTTTTCATTCTTTACATAATATAAAGGAAAGCCTTCAGGAGAAAAATTTAGCATATTTCATATGTGTACCCACTTGTACACATTTCATAACCTCAGGAAGAAAATGCATTTGTTTCTTTCCTGCTGGTGACCAGTGGGAGGCTCTGATTTTTTCTTCCTCCTACTATCGTATCGAATAGAGCTTATTGAAACCAAAAAGCAATACAGATTTTTTAAATGTATGAATTCTGCACGGGTCAATTGTTTTCCAACAGACCCAGCCTTGCTGACATAGGTTTGGTATTATTCACGTCCAGGATTCTGCTCTGGAAGAGCTAGTTCATATTAGAGATAAATTTCTGAATGGGTCCTTCCCTGCAAACCTCTTGCTGCTATATTGCTAATGCTCAGTAGAAGCCAGCTGAATTAATCTCAAGCACAGCCAAAGTTTCTGCAATGCCATACGAAGAATTTGTCGCAGTGACATTCTTGATTCTTTCCGACAGTTGAATGACACAGAGCATTGTTAATTCTCAAAGTAATGCTGGGCACTTTTATGCAATGTGACTTTTCATCTTCCCCACAATTGCTTACTCACATATTTTGTTCCATATTAAATTACTTGTATGCATAACTGATATAATCTCCTTTCTGCATTCACATGTGTCTACAAGATTTAGTTATTATCCTGTCTGGAATGAAGTCTGGACTCCTCTCTCACAATTAAACAATTATCTCTCCCTACATCAGGTGCAAAAAAACACATTATAAAAATTGCTCTAACCTATATTAAGAGAGCTTTCTTAATTTCCATTCCATTACTCTTATGTTCTGGATGAAAGCTAGATGTCTTGGGCTACATCCAAGTAAAAGAGAGGTGGTGATTACTGGCAGGTAGATATATATGACAGAATCAATATATTTTATTAATGTGTTTCCTTAGCTTGATTTCCTGAAGGTAAGGTTTTAGCCATTTTTAGCACATGATGCAAGATCCATTTCTGTCTTCTTTACTAAGCACAGTGTCTGGGATTTCCCTGGTGACTAATCTCTAAATTTTCACTCGTAGCCCTTGTGGTGCAGCTTCTTTGATAGCAGAGCAGGTGCTTGGTCTGTGTGACACTCTGGAGAAGTTGAACCTTGGAGAGCATGCTTGCATCCCCACCTGAGGGGAAACTTGAGACACACTTCCTGTGAAGACTTACTTAGCTTTCAAGGTATGTCCACTTCCATCATTTTCACAGGCTGTGTTCCCATGTCTCTCAAACATTCCAGTGATTCAAACTAATGACAGAATGAGCCCAGAACTGTTGTGTTCTAAGTGAGCATGGCAGCCTAATAAAGAGGCTCTGTATTAATAAGAGCTGGAGCAGTCAAAGAGTTTCCAACAGCCCTTCGAACATAGGAGGTTCCCCAAAAATATTAGGAAAAACTTTATTTTTCACTATGAGGGTGACAGAGTGCTGGAACAGGCTGCCCAGGGAGGTTGTGGAGTCTCCTTCTCTGGAGACATTCAAAACCTGCCTGGACGTGTTCCTGTGTAACCTACCGTAGGTGATCCTGTTCTGGCAGGGGGGATGGACTAGATGATCTTTTGTGGTCCCTTCCAACCCCTAACATTCTGCAATTCTGTTATTCTTGATCAGTCAAAGGTCAGAAAATACCAAGCCATGGGAAGACATCTATATATGGAATAAACCAGGTTGGTTTTAGAATATTCCCTATGAACTACCTATAAATCAGTCAGGTGCAGAACCTTCACTTGGATTGCTTAGCTGGTTTTGAATGACAGCATACTGAGGAAAACCACAGGGTGTGCCTTCAGCAGCCTCCAGCCTGCAGAGGAAGTATCTGCTTGGTACTGTCGCAGCAGCAATTCGTGACAAAGGATGTGTCCATTCTAGACTCCTTGCTCTCCAGGAAGAACAAGGGAGAGTCAGGCACATGCAAAATCATGGTCTCCCCTCAGTGTAGCGGGCTTTGTCCTGAATGAGAGGGTCTTATGTATAGACTGGAGGGTCTCTGCAGCAGTGGAATATAGGCTTGACTCTAGATACCAATACACCCTGGGACCAATGAACAAAATGAGTCCTAGTGGCATGTCAAGACAAGCTCTTCATGTGTGCTAGTCCTCTTTGTTCATCCTTCCCCACCACATCTAACCTTCCTTTGGAAAGGAATATTATAATAAGGACATTATAGTCAGCCCCCTGGTCTGCTTCTGCATCACAGTGGCTGAGACAACATGTAAGATTTAAACTGAGGTTTTACAATGTACATTACTACGATATCTCTCTCTAATGCATTCCTGTTCATGATTTCTGTTAGTCAATCATCCTAATCCATCCACTCGTTTGGAGCCAACAGTATCTAAAACAGTCCCTAAAATATCTGGTCATGGTGGGGAAGAAAGGGACCCTGATGCCACCTGATAACATCTCATATGTCTGAGTATTAGGAGTTTCAGCAGAGCGTATTCCAGCTGCAACACATCACCCCATGATGCAAATCCAAAAGTTGCTGCCTCGTCTCTATGTTGGCTGCCTTAACATTTGTACTTGACAGAGATTTCTGACTCTGACTAAAAATCAACTATTTCAAAACACATGGCTCCTACAGATGGTCTAGTAAAGCCAAAGCATTTTCTTTCTCCTAGAGTTTCCGCCAATCCCACCAAGGCTGTGTGTGACAGATGCAGTTACAGTTGAGATACTTTTCAGTGGTTACTATATTTTCACTGTCGGCACCAATCCCTACTGTGCCACCACATGTAACTTTTCAGTTGCTCCCTTTGTACAGTGTGGAGTTCATCAAAGGCAAAGTCATGTTGTCATGAATGAATAATGTCCTCATGGCACATGGTATTCTGCATTTTATTTTGGTTCTCAATGAGTAAGTCCTGTAAAGGGATTTTTCTGATGTACTATATTTGTATAACAGGCTTCTCATGGCAGTTTTGAACACATGTAGTCAATTTAATTGATTACGCTCCTAATAAAAACAGTCATACTAGTGACAGTCTCGACAGCCCATCTGTAAACAACAGAAGCTATTTAAACCCAGCGCTATAACGCTAATTGGTAAAACACTACTTGTGGTTGCACATGGATCTCTTGAGCGACATCCTCACACGTTTGCCGTGCAGAATGTATTAAGGGAATGGACATGAAATTCTCCTCGAGAAGCCCTCCAGTCATGAGGATCACCTTTGCAAGGCAGGAGCCCGTGACAGAAAGAGGTGCTTTGGTTTTGCTTTGCTGGCTGCTAGCCTTACACCTACAGAAGCACAGGCTGGTGATTGCTGCAGCATATGCCCAGTACAAGCATTGTCCTTTCCCTTTGGCCATTTCCCACCCCATGTGCCAGCAGTGCGCAGAAGGGCAGGAATACAGACACTTTCAGCTGTTTAACTGCCACAATTCCTCTTTACATTATGGTGATCTTTCTGGGCCAAATAAACAGACTTTTTATGGGAAATTTGATTGGGATATAGCACAGAGGAAGTACACTGGAACAGTGAAACTCAAGCATCACTCCGGCAACTCTCTCAGGCACAGTGTTACACTTCTAAGGGAGAAAAGGTGCCACAAGAAGAAAGGGATTGACTCTGAGCAGCTTTAATTTGACAGCTCCCTTGTCACCACTGGAATGACAATGATTTACACTGGCTGAGTGTGTAGGACACTGGACTCTTCCTTGCATGACTAACAAAAGACTTTCCTCTTAACCTAATTTCTTTTTCCCTCTTAACCCTCCCTTTGCTTTAGAGCTTCTGCTCTGAGAGGGTGTTAAGGCTTATTGCAGATACAATGCAAGTTCACAGACTTCATGGTAAAAAGAAAAGTTCATGTCAGGTACCAAGTAAGCGCTCATGGAAAGCTAACTGTGATTCCTGAACGTAAGCTAGGAGACAAACCATGTTTCTCCACTCAAGTCTCAGAGGTGCTAAGTGTCTCTGAAACCCACTGAAACAGGATGAGTCAATGGTAACTTTCAGGCTCTAGCCTTATTTTCCAAAATAGCTTATCGAGGGGATGTCTTAATTTTTCTCCAAGACACTTTTTAATGTTAAAGAAAGCCACAGTTCAGTGACAATCTCTAAATTTCCAGTTTGCAATTCAATTTTGGTTCTTTGAAAATGTATTTGACAAAACTCCTGTGCACAATTTATATGAACTGAATAACAGGAAACGTATTTAATTTTTAAAGGAAATTCTTCAATCCCAGTCAGGAGGTACTAACTGATACTGTAGTATAGATCAAGACTTCTGTTACCAGTAGGGAATGAAGTGACATGCCATTTCCTCATTATTTTTTTACGTTTCTCTTATTTTTGAATACTATGGAGCTGTAACATTATTTAGTCACCACTTACAATATATATTTGTATAGATCTCCACTTTTCCTTTTCTTTTGCTCACACACACAAGCTGGGATAAATCTGGCAAGCTTTTATTATTTTAGAAAAAGACCGCTGTGACATATCATTATGCTTAAATCCACTTTAGCCATCACAGGGACTTATTCACCCATTAATGGCTGACTGCATTGCATGTGCATCCAGCACTCACAATTCCTCCTTGCTTCTCTCTTCCAGTAATGACTTCATTCCAAACCTCTTCACAGTGTAGTATTATTCAGAGTAAAATAACTTTTCCACATTTGTCCAGCAGTTGCTGCAGTCTATCATTACAGCATAGGCAAAGTATTACATTTTAAAAGGTTTATAGACACAAGTGGCCTAAATCTGTGCTTCCCAAGCATCACCTAAACAGCAGTGAAGCTTTGTATCTTGACATCCTTGTGCTTGCAACAAATATCTAAAATGCAGAGTATGTATAGCATTATAATAATTGGTTTAATAATTTTGCTGAGGCATGCAAAAACTCTAATGGTTCCCTTCTTATTCTTTTCAAAATCAATTTTTTTTTTTGTAAGATAACACTTTTATCATGTGTATCAAGATAAATCTGAATAATGGACAACTTTTGTGGGGATTGGCTAGATTTTGTTTTATCAATGATCTGTGACACCTAAGACTGCTATAGGGCATGTGGTACATGCTCACTGGGCAGAGACTATTTTTTCTTTATGCCCATCTAGATGCTTTATGCAACACAGCATTCATTAAAACTTATATGTCACCTACACTTTGCCACTCAGATTTTTATTTACTTTCTGGTACTTAGTCCCTACACTTCCCGTTCTAGGCCCCTGCCACCTTTAATTACCCAATTCATCTGTCAAAGGACTGCACTTTCTATTTTTTTTAGCTGAAAACTTGCCCACAACTTCTCCCTGAAAGCATACTTCTTGAAAATTAAGCCAATATTTCATACAAACATTCCCAGCAAAGGCACTCTTTGAAGGCTGCTGCCCAAGGACTGGAGCAGCCAATCAACCAGTTAGCCAGGGCTGGCTGCACTGAGGTGCGTGTTTTCAAATGTGCCCTAGAGGTAGGTACTCAGATCACAGGTAAAAGGAATGTTTTGGTCATGTATCTGCTTTTTTTCTCCTTTGAAACCAAAGTTAATTCTGAAAGCTTGTGTACACACAGATAACACCAGTCTATTTAAAAAACCACCCTTTTATATAGATTTGTATAGTTTATATAGATTTTGCTGGCTTTAGTAAGGCTGATAAGAAACAGTATTTATTTTTCTATATCCAATCCCAGCAGTGGAAGGGGTTACTTCCTCCCTGCTCCTTATTACTCTTCCATATCTGACAAGGAAGTTGTGCCTGTCCTAGCTGATATTTCATACTCCCATGGTAGAAAGGTTTTTCCTCACCTCTCCTACTGCTTACTCACTCACATCTTGTAGCTCCATCCTCACTATATCCACCTGTTGCCTGTGCCTCCCTGACTAACTGCATTCCCACTCTGTCACCTCTCTTTTCTGCCATGGTAAAAGATATTGCTGTGAAGGAGTAGACTCTGGCATTTCCAGCTGCACTGTTGCTATCTAGAGGGTCCCTTGACAGTCTGGAGAAACGGGTCAACAGAAACCTCATGAAGACCGATAAAGGGAAGTGCTAAACCTTACATGTGGGGAGGAACAGCCTCACGAGCTGGTATAAATGCATCAGGATATGCACCAGGCTAAGGACTGAGTAGTTAGAAAGCAGATCTGCAGAGAAGACCTGCAGAGTCCTGACTGGCAAGTTGAGCATGAGCCAGCATTGCACCTTCATGGCTAATGTCAACAGTATCCTGGGCTGCATTAGGAAGAGCATCATGAACAGGTCCAAGGAGGTGATCCTTCCTCTTTACTCAGCGCTGGTGAGACACAAACAGAGTGTTGGGTAAAGTGCTGGGTTCACCAGTATGAGAGACACGGACATACTGGAGTGAATCAGGCAAAGATCCACTAAGGTGATAAAAAGATTACAGCATCTCTCATGTTAGGAGAGGCTGAGAGAGCTGTGACTGTTCAGCCTGGAGAGGAAAGGGCTCAGGGGAACCTTAGCAGTGTGTGTAAATATCTGTCAGGAGGGCATAAAGTAGTTGGAACCGGGCTCTTCTCAACAAAGTCAGGCGACAGGCCAGAAGCAATGGGCACAAATTACAATACAGGTAATTCCCTCCAAACAGAGGAGAAAAGGAAGACTGGAACAGGTGGCCCAAAGATGTTGTACTGTCTTAGAGATATTGAAAACCTGATTAGCAAGAGCTCTAGGAAACCTGCTATAGTTGATCCTGGCTTGAACAGGGGCCTGGACTAGAAAATTTCCACAAGTGCCTTCCAAACCCAATGATTCTGCAATTCTGTATTATCTCCTCTGTGGTTTAGACATGTCACCCACAATCTTCCTGTCTTTCTTAGTTCAAACTTCTAGCTTTATACAGACTGTCAGAGCACAAGCCAAGGATCACATACCTCGTATTCTGTCATCAAGATGTGTGAGATTTTTAGTTTGTTTTTTTTTTTTTTAGTTCAATTGTTTGTTCGCTAAGGGAAGGCAAAGATTTTCTGTACCTCATTCTTCCCTCTTTGGGGTTATTTTCCCTCAAGTCTAGTAGAGTAGTAAGGAATCAAATAATTATAGAATATTTCAAGTTTCAAAGGACCCATACGAATCATCAAGTCTAACTCTCTGCTAGTTGCAGAGTTACCTAAAACTAAACCATATGACTAAGGAATCCTAATGAGTTTTCAGGAGGCAAAGGACAAACTGATAGAAGGTAGAATTATTGAAGAGAGGAAATGTCATTCTGAGATCCTTCCCTTAGCTCTGTGCTTAGATCTCACATCTGATCCCAAAAGCACTTCCAACACCACCAGGCTTTTGCGATGCTGAGAAGACTTTGTGAGCAATGGGTAGATTTTATGATATAAAGAAGAGTATTGTGGGCACTAACAGACAACTGGCCACCAGGATTCCTGAGGCTGGGTGGGCAGTTCGAGTGGTGTCCCCACAGCTGCCTGCCCTCTATCGTGGCATGGAAGTCAGAGTTACTTGTCAGGGTTTATTTACCCCTCAAGCTTGAAGGTTTCAAATAAGACTTATGAGCAGAAGGGAAACTAGGTGTTGGTAGTCTCAGCAACCAAGACACCTGGCTGTGTAGTGGGGCTGGAGTCATCATCCAAAGTAAGTCAGGAGCTAAACAGGGCACACAAGCCCATTAATGCCCTACTGCTCAATTTAATTAAGTCAAAACAATCTCCTGCAGGCAGGGATCACCTCTACCAATAGCCCATTCCCATAGCACACAAAAAGATCTCCTTCTTGACAGGTTTCTATGTGCTCCCTGGTAGGTGGACAGGTGTTACAGGAGACTTTACTGTATTTCCCTGAGAAAAGGAAAAGGAACAGGAAGAGTCAGGGAAGATCTGAAGAGTCTTACACATAACTGCCCAAACCTAGGGATACAGCTTTGTGCGTTGTACACATATGCACAGACTCTACAATGTTCTGCTGCTTGTTTGATATGTCAGGTTCCACAGAAAGCTGGTCTGGATCCCAGAACCATTGCGTAAGTCTCTCAGCTGAGAAGGAGCTGGGAAGGGAAGAACTGGAGAGGATGACTGAGTACAGGTTAAGCTGCAGGCAGGACCAGCAATGTATTTCTCCCTTTCACATTCAAGATCTTATTTCTCTGGTGTCGCGGGTTAGGGCTGGGCCGGCCTCTAACACGGACAGATGCTCTCTAATCCCCTCTTCCCCCCCCCTAAATGGGAAGGAAAAGGGAATGAAGCAGAGAGACTTTCGGGTTAGAGAAGAAATAAAACAAAACTACAGCTTTAATGAAACAGTAATAGAAAT
>NW_009727762.1:0-45282 GCF_000703405.1 Apaloderma vittatum
GGGAGGGGAGGGGAGGGGAACGGAGAAATCTTTTGTGAAACTCTCTATTTCCCTTATTCCTCTGTAGAGGATACAAAGAGTTAAATAAGGTGATGCATTCAGGCCCTTCCTTCCTCACTTTAGCACAAACGCAGATGGGAGAGAGGAACAGGTAGTGGCTAGACCCTCTGCTTCACCACATACATTCTTCCCAATGCAATGATCTGTACCCATAATAATCATCTAGCACAACATGAGAGAATGCCATGGTACATTGGATAATGTTATGCGGGACAAGGATATGCCCAAACAACGTGTACTGGTTTTAGCTAAAAACCCTAGTTCTGTTTAGTGATTTTTACTTACCAGTTTATGATCTTTAAGGTCCCTTCCAGCTTAGGCCGTTCTGTGATTCTATGAAGTTAGCAGCATGTTTTTGCAGACAGTGCGTACTACTGGCAGTGATAACACCTGATGTTGTTACTGCCTGGGACTGGGATGCAGAAAGGCCCTTGCTTATTCTTATTCCTGTAGTGACCAAGGCCACTGCTGGCTCTTGTGTGCCATGCTGGGGGTGCTGGGTCAGTGCTGGGTCAGTGCTGGGGGTTGGCCAGTGTCCAGAAAGGACTCCATCTGACCTCCTGCTTTTGATCTGAATCCTGGGTCCCGAATCCAGATCCCTGTACCCAGCTACTGCTGCCACTGAGCCTGAAGCGTCCCCAGTGCCACCTGCTCTGCAGCATCAGTGGGGATTGATACCGCGGGAGGGAGTCGGGTTTGATATCAGGCTTATATATAGTTGTATACAGTTCTTTATTTTTATCACTTCACCATTATTTCCATTATTTCATTAAAACTGTTCTAGATTTTCTTCTCTAACCTGTAAATCTCTCTTTCTCATTCCCTTTTCCTTCCCCTTTGAGGGAGGAAGAGGGGGTTAGAGAGCATCTGTCTGCATTTAGTGGCTGGCCAAGCCCTAACCCATGACACAATGTAGTAGTGTATGAGTTTACTGGTACTCATCTGTAGTCCTAGTGTCCAGTCTCCCTGTCACATTCCTTAAGGAATCATCTATTTCACAGAAAACCTTAATCCTCCAAAGCTTGTAAATGGGAACCTGAAGCACAACCCTAAATACAGAAACTAAGGGGACCACAATGAAAAACGATTCTCATTGTTTTCCATCGCTGGAACTGTGTTATGACATCAGAAACCATCAGTCAGGCAGTCAGAAGACCTACATGTTTGTACGTGAGGTAATTCAGCATAAATTTATACTAGAGATTAACTATTTTCAAACAGAAAGAATTATTAACATTTCACAATACCTTTCTTTAAATGTTAGAAAGTGTTATGTAGAACACACAGGGGCTTTTAGCTCAGAGTAACTCTTTGTGGCTTCTTATATTGTCAGTCAGTGCAATGATATTTTAAAAAACAGCAGGAGGGAGTATTTGGGCATAACATATATTGCATTATACGTATGCCAGAAAAATGGTTAATTAATCCTGAAGAGCAGAGAAGGCTTATGCACTGGGAAATTCTGCAGATAAGGATATCTACAAAGCACTTGCAACAAACTTGCAAGAAAAAATGCAAGACTAAACCACAAATTTAATGAATGAAACAAACAAAATCAATGTGTACACAAGAGATCTTCTAAAACTATATCTATGAGGGCACATCTCCTTTGTTGTCTTTCATTTAAAAGGGACATACTGCTCATTCCTCCAAATCATAAATGACAATCATTAGTATCCACAGATGAATTGTGTCTTTTGGAGTGCTGCATCTTAAATGACAGAACTGTATTGCACAAGACTGACTTGCACTGGAGTAGATGACACAGGAGCGTTGTCCTCACAGAAAAAGCCACTTAGGTCAGTTAAAGATGTATTGCAGAGTTCTCCAAGATGGGAGGTTGTTCTTTAGAACACATACTGAGACATTCCCAATGGTTAAAAGGTGTTGTTTCAATCCCTAGAAAACATAAATAAAATTGAGTATTTAGTTGGTCTTTCCAAAGTTCATATTCTGACCTTTGATACCTTGTACAATCCCAAAGGCAAATGACAACTGTGTTCAGCCATGTTCACAAAGAATTACAGTGGCTTCACAAAATTTTTCACTGCTCTTGATAGTTAATTCCATTATTTGGTAATTAATGAGTAGTTTGTAGCTGCATTAGGCTAAATTTGATTCTCCTCTATGTGAAAACTGTGATGCAAAAGTGGTTGTGACCATGTGTTATCGAGTTTTATCCAATAAAAAATGACTTAGTAATTAATGACTTAGTATGGTAACTAAGTGCAGCATGGAAAATTTTCTAGCTTTCTTAAATAATTAGTAGTTTCCTCAATACAGAAAGAGTCCAGTTCTTCTTATCTTCTATGTTAAATCATTCATCCAGCTTTCCTGTAATCATCTTTATGTTATGCTAAGTTTTTCAGCAAGTAATAACAAGTTGGGTGAGTGCCCCAATGTTCAGTCTATAGCACAGTGGTAGCAAAGAGTTTAGATGAAATATTTTGATCCACTGAAGTCAATATGACTTGGATTTTTAAAAGTATTAGAATCTGCTCTTAAAGCTCTTTAATAATGGTGTTTGTTGCTTAAAGATTTAATGCAAAGCCTCACTTGTGATTCAGAGGAATACTTTCTGTTTAGAGACCTAGGTTAAAAGAAAAAAAATAAGATGGTTAAAAGTGATACAATTAGAGTGTGTTTATTGTCAGGTTTTGGCAATATATTATAACATTTTAAACTTCTACAATGATAGAGATTTTAAGTATCTAGTAACCTTGTAAATTAAAAGATTATGCCATTTCTTCGCATAATATAACAGTGAATTCAATACAGTATCGTCACAACACAATTTTTCCAGGCAATTTAGTCATTTATAAGGTTGCATTTTTAATGTGCACCCCTCAAAAGAGAATCTTCCACTACTATTACCTGCCATTTTTTGTTGGATGAGCTTGTTGTTATTCTGGGAGCCGACCTGGCCACCTTCCCCTGCTCTGATGTGTCTATTTCATTCTTTTTTCCCCTCTTCATTCTGCAGAGCCATGAAATGGTTCTGCAAGGGCACCTCAGGCTTTGAGGGAGGTTTCTTCCTCCTCCTGAATCTTACCTGCACAAGTTCCCATTCAGCAGCATTTTCGGCTTCCCCCTTTCTTGGTTGTGCTGGTGGAAGAACTTTGGGCTCTTTGTCCAGCAGCTGTAGTTCCACAGCTGTGTTCCCCTGGATCCAGCTATCTATCTCCTTTTCTGTCTCCCTGATGTCATGCAGCCTTGTGACTGTGTCTTGCAGCACTGCCACCTGCTTCAGGAACTCTCCCACCTGAACACACCTTTTGCAGATGAATTTGCTACCCATCCCTTCCCCAGGAGGAAGGTCTGGGCACGTCCCAGAGGCTGAGGTCTGGACTGTAGCCTCAACCTTGGATCATTTCCTGTGACATAAAAATTTTTTTTAGCTGATACACAGAACTAGAATGTTAATATTAGCCTTATAGTAATTTTTGACCTGATTTACTTTTTAGCTTTGTGTTTCATGATAGCTTGTTCATAGGAAATGTTCTCCCAGTGCTTGACTACTGATCTGGCTTCCATTATCCTATTGCATGTTTGATGACCTATACAAAGAAGATATTCTAAAACAAAAGCAAAAATAGATGAATGATAAAGTTTATATTTATCTGAATTCACAAGGAGTTGTGAAAGTTTACTGAAAAAGTTTGCATGCATCTGAATGAAGAATTAGCTCTGCAGTTATGATAATCCAGAGTCTGTATGAGAGTTGGAAAGAAATGGAAAAAGATAACCTGATAGTGTGGCAAATAGATGATCTGGAAAAAAACACATATCAGATTAAATATTTTCTTCTCTTCATTTCTTTTAGAACAGTGGAAAATGTGCTGTGGAGTGAAAAGTGAAAAACTTGAAAAGAAGCAAAAAGATTACTTGGCAATTTCTAAGGTTTTGTTATTGATAATATACTTTCCATGAAGGATGTTTGCATATACCAACCTCATGTTCTGACGAAAATGCTTGGATCACTTCTATCCAAAATGCATGCGAACTATGGGTTACTACCCAGGATTTAACAGCTGTAGCTTGTAAGAATAGTTCTCAGAGTTAAAAATAGGATAAACTGAAGTTGTCTTCTCTTCTGTGCTATCTAAAAAAGGATTTAACAACCTCTCCAAAGCCACCTTGGAGCGATCTATCTCGCTCAAGTGAATTTTAATCAAAATATCATTGCAATTTCTAACAGTTTGCCTCCTGTGTTCTATGATATACTGTTCAGGAGGCATTGACTTGCCCTAGTCTATTGCAAAGAGGCAGTCTTGTAGGACTAAAGATAAGAAAATTTTGTGTGATACCAAAGCACTGAATTGTTAGCTATGATGTCTGTATATTATAACTTCCCAAATACATCAAGATTTGTAATTTCAAAAGTATGTAGCAGAAATTAAATTGGGTGAGTAAAAATGTTAATTCAATTACAATGCATTTTGGCACTCTCCTTGCTCCAGATGTGTGTTTTAAGTTAAACACTGAGCATCTTCAAATAAAAATTTGTAGGAGTTGCTTTGATGGAAAATTGAATGATGCAAGTGTTCAGATGATTACCAGATGTTTTACTGATAGCTAGGTAGGTAGGCACTGTAGGCAAATAGCAAAGAGACCACACAAGTAAATTTGATAGAAAGAGCCAGACATGCACAGGCATTCCAGAACTTCTTTGTAGCACATCATCTATAACGAATAAAATACATTTAGTAAAACAATAAAGATGTGCCTTAAATTAAAATATTATTTGACAGTTCTTATTCAAAGAGGTAGTTTTTGTAGTATAAAAATACCTAAAACTTGTCAGCTAATAATTTATAGGTAGCTGTTAGAAGCATCTTTCCCCCTCCATACCAGCCTTCTCTGCTCCACACCAGCTTCAGCTTCCTCTCCAGTATGCTTTCTTCTGTAGCTTGAAGATTGTCTGTCCACTAGAAGATGTGGAGAAGCTCTTTTACCTTTTCCTTCTCCCACACTGGTGTAGTGGCAATCTCAGTTTAACTGTTGGTGTGGCAGATTTTCAGATCTATGTGCTTTCATATTAGCTTTTAAATTTTGAAAAGTCTTAAAAGCCTTGATTCAGCTAAATTGTGAAAGACTTCACAAGAAGACTAATTGTCATTTGTCTGTATCTTGCAAATCTTTTCTATGCTCTTTTCAAATTATGAATCCGTTAGTGTTTTAAATTTTCCCAAAGTCTTCAAAATCCTTTCCTTCATTCTATTATCAATGATAAGCTTTTATCTTAGATACAGTAATCATAAATACTGCCTACAACGAAAGCCCCTGTATGATAAGTAGCATATAAACATAGATTATTATTCTCTTACTCAAGTCATCCTTTATTGCATCTATTTCTTCGGTCTCCTTTTCTGCAGGATGCCAATGTATCTGCAGGCAAAAGCAGTCTTGTCTTGGGTCAGCAAAGTTTAGACCCTTTATCAGTGCTGGAGGTGATGAAGCATATGGGAGTATCATTCTTGTCATATAGTAGAGTTCGTCTGCGAATTCTGACATCTTTTTCCCAAGGACTGAGGCATCAACACAGCTTTGAACACTACATCTCATCTACACTACCAAGCACATATACTGACATGCTTTCTTCTGTTGTAAAGACTGAACAGAGTTATCCTCGTTTCAAAAAAACAATATTTAAAGAAAAGAAAGAATGGAAAGTTAAAAAAGAACATTGCTTCTTAACTAATTTAAGGGTTATTTGGCCTCAGGTTTTTCAGTGGATTCAGTGCAACTGTCAGCATCGTGACATATATATTACACAATTCCTTATGGCATAGCCTCTGTCGTACCTGCATCACACAGAAAGAAGGAAATTTCAGCTCTAAGGCAAAATCAGAGCTTATGCTAACTTCTGCAATAGCCTTTAGTGACTTATCAGAATGGAAAAATCATTCTTCTTCCAAAAGTAGGGCACTTCTGGCTATTCCATTTTTACAGAAACCAAAATATAAGAGGGAGGAGCATTTCTGTGGTACTTAAGTGGAAACGTTGCCAGAAACTTCTTTACTGTGGTATTTTAGCTGAAGACAAGTAGGTAGTTATTGTGATATAGTTGCATAGCATAATTCAGCTATACTTTTAAAAAAGAAATCTAAGATCTTGTTATAAGTGTGTCAAATACAACTAACAATGATGAAACAGCCTCTTTAAAGGAGAGGCATACATTTTCTGCATACACCCTTTTAAAAATACTTTTCTGATTCTCTGCTGTAACATTTTATCTTTTCCAGCAGAAAAGCCAACTGGAAAACTCTGTGAGGTGCACTCTGTGTTTAGTCCCATTGTCTGGGATAAGAGGGTTTGTTTTAAAGTAACCCTTGTAAAAAGTTTGCTTTTATTTCTAATGTGATGCACACTCATAATTTCAGAATTTTTCTGATTTTTTTTTCCCTACCAATTTTCTTGATATTTTTGTAACAAAAAATTCCCATAATATTCAGTAAGAGATGAATAAATGAAATTTTAATGTCAGAAATGCTCAGAACTCTTATTATTATAGATGGATACCAATCAGGTGCCTAGTAAGGCTTCATTCTGGCATGCCAAATGCTATGTCTGTTCTTAATGTATTAATATCTCATTAACACTAAAACTGCAGACATTACATGGAGGTTCACAATAAATTTCCTTACACCTTTCATTCACAGCTATTAAAATTCTATCTATGGATACGTCAAATTCTGTCTATGGACCTGTAATCTCCCTATAGTCTGTTGTCAAGTCCTTATGAAACATAAATGGGAGATTTAGTTATCTAAATAGCCAAACTGTTATCTAGAGTGGAATACTGTCCACCATTTATCAGCAGTCCTGGCTGACTGGGTATGTCCCAGCTGATTGGAAGTCAACCAGTGTAACACCCAGCTGTAAGAAGGGACGGAAGGATGATCGGGAAATTACAGGTCTGTCAGTTTGACTTCAGTGCCAGGGAAGCTGATGGAGCAGAGCATCCTGAGTTCCATTATACAGCACTTGCAGAACAACCAGATCATCAGTCGCAGTCAGCATGGGTTTATGAAGGGCAAGACTTGTTTAACAAACCTGATCTCCTTCTATGACAGGGTGACCTGCTTGCTGGATGAAGGAAAGGCTGTGGATGTTGTTTACCCTGACTTTAGTAAGGCATTTGACACAGTTGCCCACAACATTCTCCTAGAGAAACTGACTACTCTTGGCTTGGATGGACATACGCTTTGCTGGGTGAAAAACTGGTTGGATGGCTGAGTCCAAAGAGTTATGCTCAATGCAGTTAAATCCAGTTGGTGGCCAATCACAAGTGGTGTTCCCCAGAGTTCAGTATTGGAGTCACTCCTGTTTAACATCTTTATTAATGATTTGGATGAGGGGATAGAGTTCACCCTTAGTAAGTTTGCAGATGACACTGAGCTGGGTGGAAGTGTCAATCTGCTTCAGGGTAGGCAGGATCTACAGAGGGATCTAGATAGGCTGAATTGCTGGGCCAAGGCCAATCATGAGAGTTTCAATAAGGCCAAATGCTGAGTCCTGCACCTCAGCCACAACGACTCCAGGCAGTGCTACAGGCTTGGGGAGGAGTGGCTGGAGAACTGCAGGCAGAGGTGGACCTAGGGGTGTTGCTGGACAGCTGGCTAAATATGAGCCGGCAGTGTGCCCAGGTGGCCAAGAAGGCCAACAACATATGGGCCTGTATCAGGAATGTTGTTGTCAGCAGGAGACGGGAGGTGATCATTCCCTTCTACTCAGCTTTAGTGAGGCCTCACCTTGAGCACTGTGTCCAGTTTCAGGCCCCTCATTACAACAGGGACACTGAGGTGCTGGAGTGGGTACAGAGGTGGGCTACCAAGCTGGTAAAGGATTTGGAGCATGTGTTGGATGAGAAAGAGCTGAGGGATCTGGAGCTGTTTAGCCTGGAGAAGAGGAGACTGAGGGGAGTCCTTATTGCTCTTTACAACTGCCTGAAAGGAGGTTGTATTGATGTGGGGGTTAGTCTGTTCTTTCTAGTGGCAAGTGATAGGACAAAGGGAAATGGCCTTAAGTTGTGCTAGAGGAGGCTAAAGTTGGATATTAGGAAGAATTTCTTTACTGAAAGTGTTGTCAGCCATTGGAACAGGCTGCCCAGAGAGGTAGTTGAATCACCATCCCTGGAGACGTTTGAGAGACAAGTAGATGTGCTGAGGAACATCATTTATTGGTTTATAAGGCTAGGAAAAGGTTGGACTTGATGATCTTGAAGGTCTCTTCCAACCAAAAATGTACTATGATTCTATGTTCTATTTTGAGTGCCATCATGTGACATGTAAAGCACAACCAGGTGATCAGGCCTAGTCAGCATGGATTTATGAAAGGCAGGTCTTGCTTGACTAACCTGACGTCCTCCTATGACAATATGCCCCGCTAAGTGGATGAGGAAAAGGCTATGGATGTTGTCTACCTGTTTGTTGTAAAGTCTTTGACACCATTTCCCACAGCATTCTCCTGAAGAAACTAGCTGTTCATGACCTGGATGGGCATACATTTTGCTGGGTGAAAAAAAACTGACTAGCTGGATGGGCCCAAAGAGTGCTGATGAATGGAGTTAAATCCATATGGTGGCTGGTCATAAGTGATGTTCCCCAGGACTTAATATTGGGGCTGTTTCTGTTTAATATCTTTATCAATAACCTGGATAAGGGGATTGAGTGCAACTTCAGTAAGTTTGCAGACGACACCAAGTTGGGTGAGAGTGTTGATCTGCTTGAGGACAAAAAGGCTCTTCAGAGGGATCTGGATTGACAGGCTGAGGCCAGCTGTCTGAGATTCAACTGGACCGAGAGCCAGGTTCTGCACTTGGGTCACAACAGCCCCATACAATGCTACTGGCTTACTGAAGAATGGCTGAAGAGCTGTCTGGCTGAGAAGGACCTGGGGGTGTTACATGACAGCCATCTGAACATGAGCCAGCAGTGTGCCCATGTGGCTAAGAAGGCCAACGGCGTCCTGATCTGTATCAGAAATAGCATGACCAGCCAGAATAGGGAAGTGATCATCCCTCTTTGTTTAGCAGTGGTGAGGCCGCATCTCAAATACTGTGTCCAGTTTTGGGCCTCTCACTACAAGAGAGACATTGAGGCATTGGAGTATATCCACAGAAGAGCAACAAGGTTGGTGAAGGGTCTAGAGCACAAGTCTGATGAGGGGCAGCTGAGGGAACTGGACTTGTTCAACCTGGAGAGAAGTAGGCTGAGGAGAGACCTTGCTCTCTCCTGCTACCTGAAAGGAGGTGGATGTCAGTCTTTTCTCCCAGCTGACAACTGATAGGACAAGAGGAAATGTCCTGAAGTTGTGCTTACATTGGATATTAGCAAAAATTTCTTCACTGAAAAGTGGTGTTAGGCATTGGAAGAGGCTACCCAGGGAAGTGGTGGAGTCACCATCTCTGAAGGTATTTAAAAGACATATAGATGTAGTTCTTAGTGACATAGCTTAGTTGTCAACTTGGCATTGCTAGGTTACAGTTGGACTTGATAATTTTAAAGGTCTTTTCCAGCCTAAACGATTCTATGAATCTGTATAAGGGAGTAAACAACTGTTGTGATTTTGGAATAGCAACTAGTAATGTTACCTATATCCTATTTCCAAGCAAGGCAGAGTAATAAACCCCAAAGAGCCTCTCTTGTCAAAGTCTGCCCATGGATATCTCAGAAATACTAAATAAGCATGTTTTTCTTCAGTAGTAATTTCTAGGTGCCATGCCTATATCTGAAGATTACATTCAAGCCTTGGGAACTCTGACTTCTATTTCAAACAAAGATGTATGCCTGTTCAGAGTCAAAATACTTAGAAGAAAGATTCTTTCACAGGATAGATTTCAAAGTTTAAGAAAGATTATTCCTGTATTAATAATAGATGTCTTGACACTTGACATCTTGTTTGCAAAATAAACTAACACCTTTTAATGTAAGTTTTCTTTTAATTGTCAAATTTGCAATTTTACAATTTTTATGTAGTGAAAAGGAGTACTAGAGACCTCTGTTTTATTGTTATCCCTTTATGACATTCTAGTTATTGTCCATTAGAAGAGGACAATTTAATACAATATTTAACTGATTTCATAATTATTTCAAACACAAGCTATAATATGAAATCATATGCATTTAAAATGCATGTTAAATGTCAGCTAGTACAATTTTAACTAGCCAAAAGACCAGAATTAACAACACTTCAGTTCCAATTATTCCTAAAAGATTAAGTGCCTCAAATTCTGAATAACTTTTTTTGGTGTATGCCAATTGTAAAATTTCTGGATATGATCACATCAGAACCTTTGCCATTCAAATTTCCTTAGCACTATTAGGATCTGCATTATGTAATATTCTTTCTCAGTACTAAACTTTCATTATTTTATTTCCAAATCTTAGCAGCTAAAAACTTTAAAGTCAAAACTATAATAAAAAAGTTACAAAAGAGAATTATAATTTAGCTCTCAGGCCAAAATGTGCTATCAATAGCAAACCAACATTAAAGTATGAAACACTTAAACATTTAAGAATCCTATTCCAGTAAAGACTTTTAACTCCCCTGTGAGACAATGGTAGTCAGTTCCAAGGTGATATTTATTCAGGAAGGATAGATTTTTAGTTAGGATATTGAAACAGGACACATAATGTGGTCCTGTGGCTGAATTCCACAGAGAATTTGTGTGTCTGACTTCCAGAGCAGTCAGAACTGCCCAGATGCTGCTTCATCCCAATGCTTTGTACCTTTTGTGTGTACTACCTTGTTGGATTTAAAGTTTTTGAAGTTTTCTGCTTCTGGACACACTAGGAGCTGTTGCAGGCTGAGTAAGTCAGCATAAGTTTGTAGCTAGCATCTTCTCTGTCCTGTTGGATCTTCCATGAATCACAGAATCACAGAATGTTAGGGGTTGGAAGGGACCTCTGAAGATCATCTAGTCCAACCTTCATCCCAGCATACCTAACCACTACACCATAGCCTCAAGTGCTAGATCTACTTTTTTTTTAAACACCTCCAGGGTAGGTGACTCCACCACCTCCCTGGGCAGCCTGTTCCAGTGCCCCACCACTCGTTCAGTAAAGAACTTCCTCTGAATATCCAATCTAAACTTACCCTGACGCAACTTGAAGCCATTTCCCCTTGTCCTGTCATTAGTAATTAGAGACAAGAGACCAGCACCAGCCTCACTACAGCCTCCTTTTAGGTAGTTGTAGAGGGCAATAAGGTCTCCTCTCAGCCTCCTCTTGTCCAGACTAAACAAACCCAGTTCCCTCAGCCGCTCTTCATAGGGCATGTTTTCCAGACCTCTCACAAGCCTTGTTGCCCTTCTCTGCACCCGCTCCAGCACCTCAGTGTCCTTCTTGTACTGTGGTGACCAAAACTGGACACAGTACTCGAGGTGAGGTCTCAGGAGTGCCGAGTACAGGGGCATGATCACCTCCCTCCTCCTGCTGGTCACACCATTTCTGATACAGGCCAGGATGCCGTTGGCCTTCTTGGCCACCTGGGCACACTGCTGGCTCATAAGTGATGAACATAAGTGATTTCTTTTAGAAGAAATATGTTGCAATAAAGTAGTCCTTGGAACACTCATTCAGAAACAGTTCAGTGCCTTTCTTTGCTTGCAAACAGAATAAGAATAACAAAGCCATTTCTCAAGTCAGCACCAGAGTAGACATGACTCCTGCTGATGCTACACCAGCATTCAAGAAAGAGAGCAACCTCAGGTGAAGGATAGCACTGGGACTGGCTTCCTATTTCCTGAGTAAGTGCTCTAATGAAAAGGTGCTTAATGATAAGATGGACAACCAGCCCTGCATTAGACTGAAAATAAAACACTATTACTGAATCTCTTAAGTTCTACATAAACAATTGTAGACTGAATTTGAAAGAAGAGAGTGAGACAGTTTGCAACTTAGTGGTGAGGAATTTAGTGATAAAGACAGTCATATATGAAGGAATAAACTTGCACATCACCACCCTAAAGATAAAATCCTCCAGCTACTTCTGCACCTCCTGGAAGTAACAGAATTGCTACTTTGCAGGAACTTTTGGATGGATTACCAAAACTAAAGAAGGGCCCACTTCATCTCAGGCAATGTAGAAACATTACAGATTAAATAAGTCTTTCTTGTCAAGATTGATTAAAGCTTGAGGCCAAAAGGAGGGGAATTTTGGTAGGAGGTGAGTAAGATCCTAGTGTAACATTTGAACTTCATCAGAAACCTGAAGTTCACATGATTCCAAAACTCAGGCAAAAACTGTAAGGACTGCTCTTACATGAATCAAAATCAGAAAACAAATCAATACCCATCCCTATTAAAAATCCCCTGAACAAACAAAAAGAACCAATGAGAGTTTAAATCTGTTTCAGAGGAAGATTTTGAAGAAATTGAGGAAAAACCTCATAGATATTGAGTTATTTATTAGTTTTTATAAGTTAATTAATACCAGTTGTTTTTAATAATTTATCCTTTCTTTTCCTTTTTTTCTAAAGTAAAAAGAAAGAGATCCCCTAGGCACAGTCCTCCTAAGAAATAAAGTCCTTTCATGAATATTATGACATTAAGCATTCAAAGATCTGAAAATTCTGAAGCAAGAACATATCTTGGCCACTTTACTGTTGGTGCGCAGTATCAAAGAAGCAAAATTTGCATGAGAAGTCCTTGATCCATTTTTTTCTCATCAGGAAGAAGCTATTGCCAAATGCGTAATCACTACTCAAAAGTAAAGTCTAGGAATGCCTTCTGGAAAAAATAGCTTTTTTAAGACTGAGCAAACCATTCTTGAGAGGATGCATGGATCAGGAAGTTTTCTCTTTCTTTTGTGTAGCAGGTTCACAGCCTATTCTTCTACCTTTCTATTTTGGTAATATGAATTTTCACACATTGTTTCCCATTGAGAATGAACTGTATGTAATATAACTGAGTTAACGCTAGTGAAGAAAAATTAATTAGAATTTGCCTAGAATTTATTATTAAATAAGCTAACTCACAAACTGGACGTGTATTGTCTACTAGTCTATTTTCAGGATAAAATCTGAAGTTGCAGGTAATTTCAGTAAAGCTGAGGGAAGCTACTCAGTCATATATATGTCTGGTGATAGACATTGTAAAAAGAAAGCGAACCCTAATTAATCATAGTCCCCATTATTGAACTTAAAGATGTGCTAAATCACATCAAAGTCATGGGACTCCCTAGGTGTTTTAAGTTTCGAAACTGGCATCAACTGCAAAAAAATATCTAAACTAATCATATTAGGAAAAGGTTTAAGGAATTGTTTGTTTGTTTCTCTAACTACTCCAACACTGCACAGTAAACACAAAATCATTGCAGTAGTTAAACTTGCCCTTTCTGCAGTATAAGTATTCTATATGTTATCTTTGACAAAAATTAGGATTGCATACATGATATAGCACTAAAATACTCATTTTTCCAAACCTCAACTGATTTTTTTCTTTCTATTTTTCTCAATTGTGCAAAACTCTTCAGTAATAACACATACAAAATGAATCAAAATACAGCATGATTTTGCAGTGGAATACTTACTATGGAAGCTTACACTGTGAAATCTTAAGGAAATTTAAGAAAGAAATAATTACCAATGTATTAAAAGATCCACTGAATAACAAAACCAAAAAAAAAAAAAAAGAGAGGGTATTTTCCAGAACATTTTCATAGACAGCAGAAAAACAACAAATTTCCTAGAAAATTTAGATTTGGCAGCTGGATTTATTATGTGCACATGTTACTCAGCAAGAGGACTTTTTTGAACTGAGTGTACTCAGAAGGGGTATCCTGTAGAGCAATTCATATTGTGAATAGTGTCAAGAACTATAGGGAAAGGAATAAATCTGGGTCATTAGCAGAGACTAGTATGTGTTGTTTTGCTACATCTGCTTCATCTCTTACTTTGTCATACATTTAAAACGTGACAAATTGCCGTAAGAGCCAGATTTTGTTCCCATTTAAATGAAAATAGTCAGACACAAGTAGGAATGAGGTCTATGCTAAAAGACCTCTGTTCTTTTTTGTGTGCGAGGAAAACTGCTAGTTTTTAAAGCTAAACTTACAGCATGAAATCAGTCCTGAAGACTGCAACAAAGTCTCAATAGTTCTTGTTCATAGTTGAGAAGATGCTCATATATTCTTGTTAAGGAGGAAAGCGGTCAAGGATGTATCTGTGTGAATCTAAATATATACTGGAAAGTCCCTAGTAAGCATATGCAAGGGGTAACTGAAATCTACCTTCATGGCCTGGGCTAGTTAGAGCACAGAAGTAAAAAAGAGCTGTGGGAGACTTTTTCTAACGAGGAAGGGTCCAGCTTAAGATAATTCTTAAAAGTGTTTGTCTCTCTTTCTCCCCACCTCCAACCTTTTGGTGCAAGACTCTGGTTTGATTTTACTCCACAGCATATCCTGTATTCTTAGCCCACCCCACCATGATTCCTGCAAATAGAGCCTATTTATTGACCAAAGAGAGAGACAACTGCACACTCAAAGAAACTTTCTTCTTCATTTTCCAAAATAAGACGAGCACTGATATCTTTAACTCTGGATTCCAGAGACTTTGCTGCTCTCTAGCTTGTTTGAGCAAAATCATTTTATAGCAAGATTGTCTTAGAGATAACCAAGATACTTCTGGGCTGTGCACAGGAGATGATTATAGCCGCATGTGAACGGACTAGAGAAATTAAGAGCCAAATCCATATTAGTAAAACAGACCTTGTATTGGATCAGACTGAGGTGGAGTTAATCTTCCCACGGCAGCTCTCTCGGTGCTGTGTTTTTGGACTAGTAACTAGAAGGGCGTTGATAGCACCCCAGTGTTTTGGCTACTGCTGAGCAGTGCTCACACAGCACCAAGGCTATGGTTTTCCATTGTTCCCCCAACAGTAGGCTGGGGGCAGGCCAGCTGACCCAGACTGACCAAAGGGGTATTCCATACCATATGACGTCAACTCAGATATAAAAGCGAGAAGGAAGAGAGAATTGGGGGGGGCACTCACTATTTGTGTTTGTGTTCCGGAGCAACCGCGACGCGTACTGGAGCCCTGCTTCCTGGGAAAACGGCTGGACATTGCCTGCCGATGGGAAGTGGAAAATAATCTTTGTTTGACTTTGCTTCCATGCGTGGTCTTTGCTTTTGCTATATTAAACTGCTTTTATCTTAACCCACGGGCCTCTTATTATATCTTCCCTCTCCCCTGTCCATCTCAAAAAAGGGAAGTGATAGAGTGGCTTTGGTGAGCTTCTCGCCTCCAGTCAGTGCCAAAAGGCCACAGACCTTGAAAGAGCACTGTATTTGTTACTAGCCTATACAAATCTTTCTCATTGTGACCACCAAACACAAGCAGAGAAGACAAAAGGAATATGTTATTCCATTGAACTAATAATAATAAAAATACAGCATCCATGAATTATAACTGATTCACTGCCTTTGCTGGCAGTCATCCATTTTAGAGAAAGTTGTGTGCATTCTAAAGGCTCCATTACGCCAGTGAATCCCCCAGAAGTGATAACTTCTAGGCCTTTACAAGACAACTTTGTTCTTCTCTGCTGAAAGACAAAATGAATAAGAGGCATGATAGATTAAGAGGAAAAAAATAATTTCTGGAAAATTATGAAAGTAGCCTCTGGGATAAATAGGACATATGCAGGACATAATTTTTGAAAATTCTAAGAGAAAATCTACGATGTATCCAGTGACATCTATCCAACTGTAACTAATTTCTCAACTTCAGACCTTTGAGTGTATTGTAACCATACTGAGATATACACTTTCCACTTCCAGTGGAGGAGGTCCTGAACTGAAGGAGCTCTGACATAGCTCTAAATGGCCAGGCAATAATCTCATTGCATGAACATCTTATCTTAATGGTTTTTTCTTTGAAGTTCAGGTTGCCTTTTACAATAGAGAAAAAAATATTTGTTCTTTGGTTCCCTAGTAACATGCTGTTTCTTGCTTAGGTATAATGCCCTGATGTACTAATGTTGTGATGAAAATAATGAAAGTAAACTGGTCCATTTGTCACCGTCATGCACAAAGTACTCTGGAGTCTTATCACAAAATGATATTTTGCCCAAGATGTGAGGTTACTTTGTGTTTTTCTCAGAGTAGCGCATTGTAATTTCTGCAGTTACCAGCAGTTTCCAGCTTATATATTTATGCCATGCAACACAGATATATGGTTAGAAGTCACAAAAGGAGACACATTACACTTTAGCAGTGTAACTTTTATAATATTGGCAGGTCAGCACTGGATATCCATCCAGATAATTATGATTAACTGCAAATCTTAAACTTCTGACCCTGAATGTTGTAATACTCTCAAGTGATTTTTTTTCTTATCTTGCAGTTTCCTCACTGAAAGGAAGGACAATAAGATCACATAAAATAATCAGCATAACAATGCTTGATATTTTGTTAAGCAGTCCTTATTGACTCAGGTTCAGCAATACTTTTTCTTAGGCACTGAATGCTTCCTAAATACATGCTCTGCTGGGACTAAGAATCACTAGATGTCCTTAGTACTTTACTGAATTATAGCTCAGTTTTCATTCCAGGGACTGATACAAACTGAAGGTACTACTGGAGGAGACATTGCTTTGTGAGACTCAGCAGTGATATCCCTGGCCAATATAAAGCAACAACTGCAACAAATACCCATGTCAGTCTTCTACTCTTAAATCAGACAGTAGAGCATAGAAGACACATCTGTCTTCAAAACCATGTCCTTGAAAAGGCTGGGAAGAAAATATTTTTTGCTGCAAACCCCCAAATTATATTAAAGCATGTTTCTCTTAAAATGCCATAAACTCAATCAAAATCTTCTGTTAAAAAATGTTAATGTGCAAGTTCACTCCTTAACAAAAAATTTAACTTTGGTTTGAAGGCAACTTGTTGATCTACAGCTAAAAGCACACAGATGTGTATTAACTTACTTTCCTGTTCCTTACAAGCAACTCAATTTACTGGGGGTGAGTGAGTTGAAGTTTGCATTTGTAAGTGTTCACAACTGTGAAATACAACATTGCTTATCTCTTTGTGCATGACAGTGTTGTGTCTTAGTTATAAAACTCTATCTCCTCTGAGGCTGTAGTTCTGGATAAGCAATTACGTCTTTATAGAGAAGACTAGAAATCTACTTCTAAACCTAGTCTAGAGAAATCCATTGTTTCCAGCTGGAAACTCAGAAGATCCACTACTGCTCTCCAAGTAAAGATTTGAAAAGGGAGGAGGAGGAACAACAAGCTCAGCAGAGCTGTGGCCCTTGGAGCAAGCTGAGAAGGTAATCCCAGACTTAAGGCAAAGAGATCATAATTTTTTCAGAAGCCAAAATTGAAAGCCAAACACTGAAAGCAAATTGAGGAAATGCTTAAATATATAGTAATTATCAGAGCAGTATATTGGACTTAATTCATGTATTGTGGAATATAGACAAATAGTACAACTAGATAAAGTTGAGGAATTTTCTGCTCTGATGATATCTCCTTTACTAGAACCTGTGAAACTTTCTTGAGCCTTGCAGATCTTTGACTTATCACTGTGAGCAATAATTTCTTTGTGAATCACTTCGTCTAGCAAATTATCACTGTGACTTCTGCAGGTGGTTTTCATTAAGCCTAATTAATTTCTTCTAGGGGATTAATGTAAAAAAAAAAATTATTCAAGAGTACATTGTTTCTTAATATCAAGAATATCCTTTCTGAACCTAATAACATACCTAACATTCCAACTTCTTTTCCAGAAGATTCCTATTCAGAGATAGCGTGTCATTTAAATATATACTACGTAAAGAAAACATATTTCTTGATCATTCTGAATCTAGATCATTCTGAATCTAGATCATTCTGAAGTTTCATTTGATTGAAAAGCAAAGCAACACTCCTCCCTCCGCTTTTATATCCCTGCATTTAAAGATTTAAACTGAGATATTGGCTGGAAACTGGTTATATGTCTCTGTTCATACTTGTGAACATTTTTATTTTCATGCCTCTAATAATGCTACATTAAATAATAAACATGGTGGTATCTTCATTTGTAAGCAATTAAGTAGTTTTGCAGTGTTTTTTTAAAAAATAGATTTTATATTCTTCCACCAGAAAATTTTAGAATATGGTATATTATAGGATATATCCCATTATGACAGATATCTATTGTCTGATATAAAGAAATTTCTCTAAGCTGTTGTCCATCGAGCCATTTTTACAAACACCTTCAAACATGGTGTTTATAGGTTATAAATTCACATTGCTTAGTTGAAAAAGTATTTAATGTGATGAAGCACTCAGTTGTAATAAGATTACTCTGCAAGAAAGTTATCTCAACAAAATGGGTATCCAGCAGTACATCATGTTAGATATTCAACACTGAATGTGCTGGATTAGAATTCTTGAATTATTTTTAATTATTATTATTGCCATATGAACCATAATTAGAGGTTACCTGACCAGTCACTTAGGCAACATGAAAGTGTGTCACGGGACTGAGTTTCATGGGTTTTTTCTGAAAAGCAGGGGTAAACTCCTGTGAAAGTTCGAGAGCCTCCCCCACCCCTAGCTAGTAGTTGGAGCTGCCTCTGGCCAGGGCCAGGCTGGTCAGCACCTCTGTGATCTAAGTAAGAGTACACCTCATTGTTCTGATTCTCTTTTGGTTTGTCTTTTTTTTGACCTGTCCTGTGTTTACTGTTGGGGAGTTTTTCTCTTGGAGAAGGAGAGAGGTGAGAGGAGAAAAAATGAACAACACCCTGAGAAGAAGGAGGGGAAGAATAGTCCCAGAGGAGAGGGAGAGGGAGAAGGCTTGCTGGAGCAGAGCCTTTCTCTGGAGCCCTGTGGTGGCTGAGATGGCAGAAAAGTGATTGCCTGACAGCTGGGGGGGACTGATGGCAGCGAGAACATCCAGGATGCATTGGTATGTGCAGAGCCCCATGTTTGAGGGGAGAGAAGACCGAGCATCAGCGGAGGATGCACCTGAAGTGATCCATGGCCCTGAAGGACTCACGAGGAGGAAGAGGATTGCCTCCTGTGAGGTTGGCACCACGAAGCAGGAAGGAGAGACTGCAAGGAGCCCTCTTTCTCAAGGAGGAGCTGCCATGGACAATGAGTAATGGCCAGATGGACTGCACCTTCCGCCCCCTGCCCCCCTTGCACTGATGGGGGGAAGAAGGTAAGCCAGGAAGATGCGAGGGGTGAGAGTGTGGGGGGGGCAAAGTGTATTTAAGATTGGGTCATATTTATTTATGTATTCCTCTTACTATCTTACTTTGTAAATGGTGGTGGTGAACTAAATCTATGTTTTTCTCTCTGGTTCTTTACCCATCATCTTAAATGGTAGATTATTATCCTCCCTATTCTTAATCGCAAACCCTTGAGCTTTTTAGTTCAACTGTCTCCCTCCATATCATTGCTGAAATGGGGGTGGGGGGAGGAGTAAGCTGGAGACTGCATGGTTCCTTGTTCAAGTTGGCTTGCACCCCAACAAAGTGATATAAAACAGTTTGTTTACACTGTACATCAGGAAGCACCTAAGAATGAATTGAATGAATGAATTGGATTTTTAAAGTAACTTTTAATGACCATCCTTTCCCAGCTTTATGATGTCTGAGACCAGATCACTTTTAAGTGGTGGCAGTGTTTATCATGTTTTTGATTAACTTCTGCTCCAGATATCATGGTCAATAAATTCCTCATTTCACCTGAGAAGGCTAAATAAATTCCTGATTTGTGAAATTATGTCAAAGATCACAGAATCGTTGTATTATAGAATCATAGAATCTGTTGGGTGGGAAGGGACCTTTAAAGGTCATGTAGTCCAATCGCACTGCAGTGAGCAGGGACATCTTTAACTAGATTGGGCTGCTCAGAGCCCCATCAAGCCTGGCCTTGAGTGCCTCCAGGAATGGAGCTTCTACCACCTCTCTGGGCCACCTGTTTCAGCGTCACACCCTCATTGTAAAGAACTTTTTTCTAACATCTAATCTAAATCTACCTTACTCTAGTTTAAAATCACTGCCCCCTGTCACTACACACCCTTGTGAACAGTCCCTCCCCAGCTTTCCTGTTGGCCCCCTTCAGATACTGGAAGGCTGTCCCCAGAGCCTTCTCTTCTCCCCAACTCTCTCAGCTTGTCCTCATAGGAGAGGTGCTCCAGCACTCTGAACGTCTTTGTGTCCCACCTCTGGACCTGCTCCAACACATCCATGTCCTTCTTGTCTTGGGGACTCCAGAGCTGGATGCAGTACTCCAGGTGGTTTCCCACCAAGGCAGAGCAGAGGGGCAGAATCACCTCTCTCGACCTGCTGGCCACATTTCTTTTGATGCAGCCCAGGATGTGATTGACTTTCTGGGCTGTAAGTGCACATTGTTGGCTCATGTCCAGCATTTGGCCCACCAACAAGATCACAGTAATGTTCTCTTTGATATTGCAGAGAATATATGTCAGGGAATCTGAACAAGAGTGACAAAATAACAAGTGAGTTTGGAGAGAATTTCAGACGCTGCATGTAAGTTACTCATTATTATAATGACCCTACAGTGGTCAGCCCCTTAAAACAGCACAGAAGAGCACACACTCTGAAGTCATTACCTTATGGATGTCTAGCAGCATACACTTTACCTCTCCTCCAGTAAGTGTCGATGGAGAAGGTTTCGCTTAAAGTGCTATATATACATATATATAGTGCTATATATATATATTCTGTATTGTAAAAATAATTGTTCTTGAAGCAATAAGTGTAGACTATATGGCAACCTGAGCATTATGTATTATGATGCAGATTTGAAGGTATTTTCCTTTGGAATAATAATCTGTAACATCACAGGACTTGTTTTTGCTTCCTTTATGATGAGAGAAAAGACAGAATGTATAATAGGGAATGGGATGTTATATGTTAAAGGATTGCAGAAGACTATAATGCAAGCTTATTTATTGAGAAAGAGAAACCTCAGCACTTTGTCAAAGCTATTTTTAGTAGCATGACTTATAAATACTGCACACACTTTTTACCAGTCATTGCTGAAAAAAACGTTTTGCTCTGTTTCCTAAACTGTGAAGTGACAATACAAATGCTTATGGAAGATATAAGAAAAACAAAGCACCAATAAGAAATTTAAGTTCTCTGGCTGCATATATGGTGGAGATGTGTGTTCAATTTTATCTGTGAAGCCTGTAACATTTGGGCACAGGACTGAATAATAAACGATGCAAAAGTGAACTGAGAAACCCAGGCAGGAGCAAGGTCATATAATTTTTGTATGAGTTGTTGTGTTATAAGAAGACAAAAGAGCAAATCCACTAGAAGTCTGAAACTCTCAGGCTTCAGAACTACGATCTCTCAAGGAAACACAGTATTAAAAAATTATAATTATAAACACACAGCCATAAATCATGTTCGAAGGGAAAGATTTCAACTATAAAACAAATGATCTTGTATATATATGTGTATAATAAAACCTCTTAGTGCTTCAGGCATTAGAAAATTCTGTCTCCTTACAGTTATTTTGTAACCAAAGGTCTCAAGCCTTTTAAAAGAGCAATAACAATACTCCTTCAGTGACTCAGGTAATTTTTCGTCTGTTATTTCTTCCAGATGACAGAATAGTCTTCAAGTTATTGTGTTTCTTTGGTGGTTCTATTAAAATAAGAATTGACCTGAAATTTATCTACCTCTCAAATTAAATCTAACTGTATCATCCTGTATTAAGTTCATCCTCCATATGGTTAGTGTTGTGATGAATCTCTTTGGATAGAAGCTTTGGTGGATACTGTGTTCTATATTTTACCATGACTGTCGTACTGCAACACCCTTGATCAAAACTAGATAATTATGCTCAGATTCAGGACTCAAATTGGGCTTACATAAGCCAAAATATCTAATTCAATGAGTGCAAAGACAGTCACTTCAGTGACTTTAATGACATTATACAAGCAAAGATCTGATGTCGAATACTGCAGCTATGAAGTAGACCCCAATTCTTTCCAATCTTCAGGAAGAATGCTCACATTTTTATTTTCTTAGAGGTCTGATGTACCAAGATAAATGAGATGAAACTATTATCATTACTCTATAATGACAAAACCAATAGTGACTGTGGAAATGTAAATGAAATAAAATGTTCATCACTACAGTGGCTTATGTAATGCTACTGTAGAGGTGTTGGATTGCGGAACTATTAGGTATCAGCATGTGTAGCTATTTTCCTCACTAAGGAAAGTTCAAATATTTCACAGGAAGTTGTTTCAGGCTTTTGCTACTGTAGACCAATTTAGCTGCAGGAAAAGAGGCTGCAGGCAGGATCAGGGGTTTGTCTTTGCTATGATACAAAGAAGGAATTTTGGTTACTGAAGTACAAACTGAGACGTAAAAAAAAAACCTTAGACATGGCAAAAGTGATACTAATTTTAGTTTCCTTACAAATCTCAACTTAGATAAAAAGATCCAGAGGAAAATCAGAAGCATGAAAGGGAGGAGCATGATGAGCAAGAAGATGCCTACAATGGACATAGAAAATGTTTAGGAGAGGACCTGAGTCAGAAAGTATTCTATAAGTCTTCTATAGTATAGTCTCTTTGTCAAACCTTGCTCATAAGGTAGCTAAAGCAAGATTTGCTTCTTCACCTTTATATCTCAAGTCTCAGAAAGAGCATTCTGCCAGCAATTATAAAACTAATTTTTAATTACTGTCCTGCCCGAGAATATATGACAGCTTTTAGCCCCTCGGTAAACTTAGCCCAGCCATCTGTAGTCATTAAATATGTGGTGCCCTTGGATTTTCCTGTAGAGAGTGATGATTTTTGTGATGATTATTATGAAGTCAGGAAGGCAGAACGAAAAATGAGCATCATTCAGCGGTAAATCACAGAAGACTTTCACATCACTAAAAACAAACCTGGGCTTCAGACCCCCACATCAGTAGGGACTTAATATAAACCAGTTAGCCAGACTCAAACTCCCGGCATCAATTGGTAAGCTACTGTAGAAAAAACAAAACAACAGTGTCTTCCAGATGTCTCTGAATATGAAGAGGCTTGGTTTTGTAGATCAGGATTTTCCAAGTAACTGTCTTCAAAATATTTCTCAATGATAAGTCCTTTAACCTTTTATCAGATTTCCCCTGTCTAAGTTTATATGCTGGTATCACATACACTCATAAGTGTAGTCGGTATCAGACTTCAAAAACACAGACTGACATTTCCAACACAGTGTAGCTCTGTTTATTTGCCTAGTGATTTTGATTTCAAGGACCAAAAATACCCAAGCTTTTTAAATGGAGCAGAAAGGAATGGAAACCCTGTCTCTCATATTTTCTTTTTGCAGAGATGTGAACATCTGGTAAGAGGAAAACATTCTGGAGGAGTTAGTTCCTTCTTAAAACACTGGCAGCACAGCACACTACAAAGAAGGCAAGAGGCTGGATAGATAGTCTTAATGAGGATATATTTGTTCATTTCTCTTTTCTGTATGAAAACAAAAAAGGCAAGAAAGCTGCTTAAAATCAACATAGAAGCCCCCAAAAGTCTATCAACACTGGTAATCACCCTTGCATTTGCACGTGTGCTGGGCATCAGGAAAATGTAGGTTTCTGACATTTTTTTCTCACTGTCTTATTTCTTACCCTTCTTACAATCTTTTCCATCTAAGCAGATGGAATCTGGATGAATCAGGTTGAGTCTGGAAATTTGGACTTCTCAGGTTTTCATTCCACCTGCGACACTGTCTGCCCCCACACTTCAATAAATGCTCCCCGTCTGTCTCAGATTGCTCATTCTGCCTATCTCCAAAGTGATCGAAGGTGACCTGAAATTCTGCGTGCACTTCAACATTGTCCATAACCCATACTGCAGAGATTCTTGTTCCTTAACTGGGGAAGGCAAAGGTGACAAAAAAGGCCCTGTTATTGTATAATAACAGTCAAAATGATATCTTGATATATTAATGGGGCTGCAGACACTAAAGCTCTGGTTGAGGCTTTAATGAGTTTACAGCACATATAGCCATGATTTCTTCTTTCTGTTCCCCTAGGCAAACAGTTTTACATACATCTATTTAGGAATAACTAGTGAGTGGCTCTGTTGTACATTTTAAATTGAAATAAAAATGTTGGATTTATAGGCTTGCTATAAATTTTCTTTAAGGGATTAAGGCACTGAGATATATATCTTACAAAAGACCATAAAATATGATTAGATTTACAAAACTCAGCTTTTAATTTTCTATTTCTCATTAGTGTTTGTTGGTAGCTCTGCACTTTCCTTGCTAAATATTGTGGCTGTAAACTAGAGAGATTAATACTGAAAAACAATGCAAACAAAACATTAAAAGGTCAAAGTACTATAAACGGAAAAGATTTTTTCCAAGATACATAAGGCACAAATGCTCCAATTCTGCATTCTTTATACAAGGTTATAAGATAATGTTATATGATAATGTAATAGTCTGATTGTTATCTCTCTGTTCTCATTGGTTTAGTGTAATTTATGGAGTCCAACAACACCCTTGTCAAGATACACACATTTAATTATGTGCATTACAAACATTCTTAAGGGAGGCCAATGGTTTGACTTTTGTCAAGGTCAAAAGACCAACAAAATCTGTCCTATTTCAAAGCAGCACAACAGAACATTTGAAGATATGAGTTTGACCACATATTTAGAGAAGAAAGTAGCTACCAAAGATGCTTTGTCCTTTCTGCCTGGAATTTACTGGTTTTCAGTCACACCTAGAAATTCAATTAAGGACTGAATGAATGTGGTAAAAAACAACTTTTGTCATCAAAAGTAGTTGCTGCAGGTATGGATAAAGGACAATTGAGGGAAAAATTGAACTATAAGAATCTCATTTGAGTCTATTCTGGTGAAAAAAAAAAAGAAAAGAGGTACTTTATTTGATGACCCTCTCTCTGGACATTTAAGCAGAATAATCCCTGCCTTCCAGTTCTTGCCTTGGTTGAACATTACTTTTTGTCAGCATTTCCTTATAGTGGCAGTGGCCACATTCCACACATACAAATTGTTGTTAAGCAGTAAACACTCAGCATTTCCCTTAATATTTCTCTATAGTTGACTTGGAGCTTTATTCATTTTCTTCTCAGCTACCCATCTGAGGCCTATGTGGCTGTTTAAAAATGTTTCAAAAAAAATCCCAAACTATCACATTTTATTGAAGTTACAAAAGAGCTTTTCTTTAGGATAATGTCCAGCAGCAATGTGATGTTGTGGTTTCTCGGAGTTCCAAGAGCTGGCTTTAGGTTTGCCTTAATGCTAGAACCATTTTGTAGTCTAAAATTCAAACAGCTCTGGTGTTTGATTATCTGGTCATGACCAGCAAATCCTAACAACTTGTTCTCTCTAGTGATTTAGCACTAGACCATTTAGACACTTTTAGAAATCACCTTGTCAACATGACCCACCCTCTTCAAACATTGATGCCCTGTCTTGGTGCAGTAGTGTTACTTAAGAGTACATAAACATTAAAAAGCAATATATCAAGACATTGGATAATCTAGTAAAACTAGACATACATATTTTTATAGGGATTCTTTTCAAAGAAGCAGATTGAAGGCTTAGCATTTTCTTAAAAGCATTTGACACCCATCTGCATTTTATATAGATAAGTATGTGGGTTGCTATACTGATTCCCCTACTAACCGTGAATGTGGCCTGACTTTATGCTTGAACTCCTACATGCAGATTATTAAACAGGTGTACAGGCATAAATGTGTCCATCTGAATAAACTGCAAAATCAAAATAAGCCTTCATGTATTTAAAAGAGGAAATCACTTAAGAAACATATAAACAGGAATCAGATGTAAAGCTATCAACTCTGTATAAAGGTAGTGTCTAGCTTCCACTTTCATATAAGTAGCGGATAAGATATTTTTCTAGGGAGAATTAATGAAGAAAGTCATTTAGGAAGTATGTTTTCTGTTTGCTAACACAATCTGTTCATGAATCGTGCTAATCTCATTGTATTTTAAACATTTTATACCATTTTCATATTTTGCTGTGTATATCTTTCCAGAGCATTGTAATTAAATTTTAACTTCTTCACATATAGAGATCCCAGCACTAACACTGGCTTGCTCACTGAGAAAGTCCTCAAACCCAATGACCTATTCATACTTCTCCAAATTGCAGTGTACGAAGATGGGAATCAATACCCAACAGAAAGGCATTATGTAGAAGAGAGAACTGTTCTTGTGGATTATGGAAACAGAATTAGCTATTCTTAAAGTCTGTTTCTCTCAGTAGCTGAAGCACAGAAGATTTATATATTTACAAATGGGAAGTACCACCTAAAGGTTTCTGAATGAAAGTGATTTCTTCCTGAGGGACTCCAGTGTGAAAATGTTGAAACATCCCACTTCTCAAACACATTGTCATAGAAAGCATTGCGGATTTTCACTGAATGAAATACTGCTTTTGCATACTTCCATCTCAGCTTCCACAAAGCTATGTATTTCAGTACTATGTATTTATATCTCTCAATGCTTTTCACAGAAGTAATATAATCCAATTGTTTTACTCTTTACATGAGCTTGGATTTTAAGGACTGAAGATAGAAAAACTAAAAAAAAAATTAAAAAAATATCATTTGATAAAACTTTGCTCTGAAACCAAATAAAATATAAAGAAACCTAAAAACTAGCAGGGCTTTCCCTTCACCAAAGGTCATTAATTTTTTTAAAACTTATTTCAGCACATCTGCCTAAATAGATTAATTTAAACAGACTAAGAAATATTGCAGAAAGAGCCTATGAAGAACTATAGAAGCTGAATTCTGACTGTTATATGTACTGTGCTTGTAAAGGAAATGAATAAATTGTATCAACAGTTTCTACAGGTGAGTAGAATTGAAATTACATTGATATGTATAGCAGGAAGAATTCCAACTACTGAAAGCATTTGATGATATCTTGGGTAGTAAATTACTTTACATGCTTGATTAAACCCTAAACAAATTCTCAATAGAGATTTATAACCTTTTGGCTAATGAAAAATCTATATTCTATATTACAGTTGTCATTGTAAATTAGGTCTTGATACAATACAGAGATACTTTTAAAATAGTTTTTCAAATAAACATGTTTATTTTGTGATTGTTATAATTCCTACTTGCTTCATCTTGAATAAGTTAAATTTTGTTCCTGCAAACAACTGGGTATATAACTATTGTTCTGCATGACAAGTCTAATGTAAGTCAAAACACACTGATGAAGGAGGGGAAATGTAGTTAGAGGTGTTGAATAGATTAAGGACAATGATGATTATCTGAATCCCAGAAACATGTCCAAAGAATCTCACAGTGAACTTCATGGAAAACCTTCTAGTGACTTTTTTGGGCAGACACACATTCCCAGTCTGATGATCTATATGTCAATATGATTTATATAAAAAAATAAAATTATCAAATGCATACTATGACAGTCATTGAAGAGATACAAAGCTCAGTTAAGTAAAGACAATGATCAATCATAAAGAACCTTTTGCTGGTTTTGTCAGCAGAAGTATTTTACTTCAGAATAGAACTATGGAGAAAAATATAGAGAGAGGATAAACGTCCACACGTTAGAAAATCACCCCTGAAACCGCTTTATGGAAAAAGGAACTGCTGCCCACAAAGTCAGAGAGTAACCCTACACAGCAGTTACACAGCAAGCCTCTGCTCCACTGATTGTTTTGTTATTATTCACTGCAGTAGCTCCAACATCAGAGCTTGAGAGCTACTTCTCAGCAATGTCGTAAGCTGGTGATCAGAGCATTTTTTGGGAGGCTGGATGAAAGCATGAGCCATACGTTTCCACACTGCCTCTGAGTTTCTCTGCACTTCCTGAGGTCATATAAGGAACTCCCTATAGTTTTCCAGGCCCCAGGTGTGTTAGTTCCCAAATCAAACCAGCTTATAAGATGTGCTCCGCAGAAATTTCTCAAATTAATACAATTCAAACATACTTTTTTCTCATGTGAAAGCTACCTGAAACTAGAAAATGGAGTGCCTGGAAAATGAACATTACCATGTGCAGGTGTGCAAGTTCCCACAGCTACGGTCCTAGGACTACAAAATGCATGGGCTACAAATGTTATTATTTTTCAGTTCAAAATCAATTTAGTTTCAATTTTTCAAGATTATAAACCTGTAAGTGTCCACAAAATCTGAGATAAGACCACAAGTTTTCTCCCTTGTTACTGTGAAGATGACATATGCTTTAAAATTACAGCATTCTTTGTAGCACACAGGTGAAGAAGCAGTTCTGTTCTATTTTATATCCTTAAATACAATACTCGATTTTTTTCATTAGACTTAGCAGTTTTTCCACCTCCTTTCTCACATGAAATATTCAATACATAGTATTTGTAACTTACTCCTGCTTAAAATTGTTTCATTTGGTTACCGTCTAGAATATTGTGTCCAGTTCGGGGCCCCTCAGCTCAAGAGAGACAGGGAACTGCTTGAGAGAGTCCAGTGCAGAGTCACAGAGATGATGAAGGGAGTGGAACATCTCCCTTATGAGGAAAGGCTGAAGGAGCTGGGTCTCTTTAGCTTGGAGAAGAGGAGGCTGAGGGGTGACCTCATAAATGTTTATAAATATGTCAAAGGGGAGTGTCAGGAGGATAGAGCCAGGCTCTTCTCAGTTGAAAGATAGGACAAGGGACAACGGGTGCAAGCTGGAGCGTAGGAGGTTCTATGTAAACATAAGGAAAAAACTTCTTTACTGTGAGGGTGACAGAGCACTGGCACAGGCTGCCCAAAGATGTTGTGGCGTCTCCTTCTCTGGAGACATTCAAAACCCTCCTGGACACATTCCTGTGTGACCTACTCTAGGTGATCCTGCTTTGGCAGGGATGTTGTGAATCAGGTCATTTTAATTCATTATAAATTAGGAAAAGTGTGGGAGTCTGAACATTTTCTCTTCTCACTGACTGATGTAGAAATTAATGTTTTACACTGAAATTTGCATTTCTTGTGAATCACTTTTTCTACTTCCAAGGTTCTCTTGGTAATATTGGAAAAAATTATTTTGACAGTTCATAATTTTTTAGTAGCAAAGAACACAGCAGAGTATCATTCTGTAAATCATGCTGAGGAAGGTGATTTTTACTAGATTATTCAAATGGATACAGTTTGTTTTACTTCATGTAGTACCTTTATTAATGAGATATTAGGCCAGATATGCCATAGTGATTTAGAAACAAAGAGGTTCTAATTAAAAGTTCCTTTATCTTTTTTAATAGGAAAATTGCCTAACCATCCTTTTACACTAAACATTGCTAGATAACAAATCTGATAACTCACTCTACTGGCATCACAATGTTCCTGATCATCTCTTCAAAACACATCTTCCCCAGTCTGAAACAGATCATTAACTGTAGTAAGTCAAATAAGTGCTGAAAAAATTATTTTATTTTAGTTACAGCTCTGTATACAAATTAGATGTCAAATTAGATGTGTTTAAAAAATTCAAACCAAATCCACCCCCATCTAAGCTCTCGCTGTGGTATTTGATATCCTAACTCAGAGTCAAGTTGAAGGAAATAAGTATCCCTCCTTAAACTGTTTTTTTACCACTTTGCATCAAAAAATACAGAGAAGTATTGCCTATTATTGTACAAATTTATGAGTTCTCAATTGCTTAGCAGTTGCCTAAGCATGCTCCTCTGAATTAAAGGTATTACTTGAATTTGTTTCAGTGGGGCCAGTAACTGAGCATTTTCCAGAAGTTCCATCTACATGTGGAAAAACATGTATATAAAAATCAGTAATATATTATATGCTAAAATTACCTGGTACTCCATATTGTACAATTGAGTTTTCAGTTCTTAATAATTTGGATAAACTTAAATCTTTTGAACTGAAATTTTCCATGCTGAGCTTTAGCCTTGGGATGACCTTTCTGGAAAATTTCAGCAAAAACAGCTTAGCTGTTTCCAAGAATGAGGCCAATGACAAACATCAGTTTTTGTCCATGTGTGAAGAGTCTGGAAATATTTTTTTTTTTTTAACTAGACTCCTCATCCTTTGGAGCAAGGATTTGACATGTTACAGAATGACAACTTGTGGCTCAAGAATACAACTTATTCCTTTTGAAAACTAGCAAACTTGTGCACATTTCTGCAGGCTCTAAACCTTGAATAGTTGCCTTTTATAATTTCTCAAACTTATGAGAGCACAGAGAGCAATTCCAGAAGGTTAGATTTGCACAGGGCATGCCTAAGCTGAGTGGTTCCTGTCTGAGTGGGTTTTACATGCCTAAGCTCTTCCTACCCATTGCAAATCTGGCTCATGAAGTCGGATTTTAAGTATCCAGAGCTCTAGGCAAGTAGAGGAGCAAGGCAACAACAGTTCTGATGTGCAGGGTGCAGAAAGTTGAAGCTAGCAAAATGAGTAATATTATTACATTTCTCAAATGAAAGTAATCTGCAAAACATTGTGAACTGATGTTCTCACAATCTGTTCTTGCAATTTTATCTCTGGAGTGTTATTATCTCTGGCTGGGTGGATCTGAGTCTCGCTCAAAGGCAACCTTTTTCTTCTTATTCAAGTAATCAGGAGGCAGAAGCAGCCTTTACAGACATCATTTGGGCTGAAGATGTGTCAGTTAAGAATAAAAGAAACAAGGGAGGTGGGGAGGGGTAAAAAGTGTTTGAAAACATCCAAGGAAAGGAAAAGTAGAACTCTGAAAATTAATGGAGATGAAGGTGAAAACCAAAGACTTGAAGACAACCCAGTAATATAACACACATTCTTCTGGGTTTGTATGTAAAGCATAGGAAAAGGTAATGGGGAGTGTGGAGCGATGAGACTAGGACCTGACAAGCAAGAAGACTGAGACTACACTGGATAAACAATGGAGATTGAAAGTGTGTACACTGAAAAACAGTTGGACACAGAACAGAAATAGAAGTGAGGTAGAAACAGGGAAAAATCATGAACAAACTGGCTGGGATAGTTGAAATGTTTCTTGGAAAAATGTGAAGGGAGCAGTCTGAATCACTAAAGTGGACACTAGGCTTAATCTTTGGATTTGAACTTCAAGCTTAAAACCTTACAATTCTGTTACCACCCAGTATGTGTGAAATCTGAAAGTGAAGTTTCACATTCTTTTCTAGCACTGCACATAGCAGATGATCATTCCTTTATCAGATGAGCCTTGCACAGTCTGTTCAAGTGACACTCCCGTGTGACTGGTGGGGTCCTAACATCAAGGATGATCAGAATGGACAAAAAGACGGTATCACATTAAAAGCCTTGCTGAGTCCTCCAAGTTTACTAGGAAATTATTTATATAATAACATTTTATTAACATAAGTTTGGAAAGTCATGCACACATCATTCAGGGGATGTTGGTATTAAGGATGTCTTTACATTCCTAATCCTTTTTTATTTTGAGTATTTTTTTTTAATTTTTCTGCATTGACCACTAACTCCTTCCATGGAAGTTGTACATCTTCCAGGTCACTGGATACATTCCAGTTCCTGGCTAAAGGAACCATGATGTTCTTGTGTGCTGTATCCCATATTTATCTTTTCTGCAGAATTCAAATGTAAACCTAACATTTTACAGGTAATCATTAATTATGCAGCATCTCCTTGATGTTTGCAGAAGTATTTCTGAAGTGCTGTCATATTTGCAACTTAAGTTGTTCTTGAATATACAAGGAGTTATGCAACCACAGCTGTAAGAACTAAGGTGCTTCACATTTCATTTAGACACAGAATTAATGAATAATTTCGACCATAATCTCTTTCTGACTCAGCTTCCTATTTCTAAGTGGGGGATATTAGTACTGTCTTACTTTGATGAATCATTGTGAGAAGAAAAGATTAGCTACGAAGTGCTAAAATACTAACAGAGATGGATGCCATAGCAAAGACTGTCTGGATATTAATAACTCCTTCACAAAAATGGGGGATGACTAGAGCACAGTGGTGAAGGAGGAAAACCAAAAACTTAACAGTTAATTCTTAAGTGAGAGGTCATTTGGAAATCCCTAATCTGTGAGAGGACAGTTCAGGCTTTTATCATAACTCTGCACAAACAGGCAAAATGCATCCATTAAATTTGCCTAGACATCCTTCAGTGTCAACATTAGCTTTCCTCAGTGTTAACAACAGTTTTTGAGTATACATTTGATACACAGAATATAGATGTGTACATGTATTTTTGCATATGAAGTATCATCATTAGTGAAAGAACCAACCATCACATTTGAAAGAACCAACAGATATCTACTGAGCTGATTACCTGATAACAGCAATGACAGGCACACCTCCATACACAGACACGTATCCCCATAGTAATGCATGAAGTTTATGTGCCTTTCTATACTATTCTGAAATTAAGCACATTCTTTAAAATGATCTGCAAGATACTTTTTTCCTTTCTATCAAATTGTATCTGAAGGCCAGACCAATGGAAGAACACTTCTCAAGTGTGACAAAGCTGAGTTAAGGTAGCCAACTGGCACTCTATAAGCAATAATATAAATACCTTGTGAATAATTACATAAATACAGTTTGCAGTTCTTTAACTTCTTTTTGCATGTTGCATACTTTTTTTTCCATATTATATTTAGCTTGGACCAAACAATTACGGACACTGACTCCATTTTTGCACTTATATAACAATTCATATATGGAACACCTGCCAGCTGTGGCCTCTACATACTGTTGTCATAATAAAAGCCAGTGCAGCTGGAGCTGTTTAGGTGACTAGTGTAATTTGACTAAAACTCTCAATTTTCTACAAAATGTCCTGTACGTCTTGTTCTTCTTGGGCTTCAAATGCCCTATTTTTCAATATTTTCCTGCTGGTTTTCCAGTATGGTCAGGACTGGGAAGGGCAAAAGCAGTACAAAGCATAGCACAAACAGGCAGCTGGAGAGGGTGGTTACGGAAATTTACACATGACTAGGTATAGAGTTATGGATCCTTGATGAGCTCCATGAGATTTTATCATCTTCAGAAGTAATTTTGAAGATGTTTATCAATCTAATAATCACTTGTGGATGAAAGTCTTAGAAGTGTCTATACAGACAAAAGGTTCAATCAGGAGTCATTAAAACACATCTACGATGTGGAAGACAGATGTTTTTGTTGCTAATGAAGATTTCAGATTAGGAAAAACTAGATCTGAATTTAAAATAACTCCATACTTCATTTATTCTGTGGATAGAATCTGGATCTTTGTATTTGTAACAACAGTGAACTGAACTGCTAAACACAAATATTACATACAGCAACCAGTAATGAAGTATTGATTAAAATAGAGAAGAAGAACATTTTAGTGAATTTTAGTGAAAATAAAAATCATCTAAAATATTAACTGGGTAAGTTAATTACTAACTTTTATCTTTCGTGTTTTATTAATAATTCTTTAAGCAAAGAGTTTAACTAGAGTACAATCACTCATTATGCTTTGTCAACAAAATCATCGGAAAAAAAATTTGGAAATTGTTAATTCTCATTTGTGAGTAACATTGTCCTTGTTCTTCCCTCTTTCTGTTAGTGTGGACCCACCTAAATAACTGGTCCCGAAAAGGCAAAATTGAAGACACAAAGATACACTTTAGTGAAGAAGAGAGAAGGGGAAGGACAGAGGAAAGATTAATTGGGTAAATGGATAGAAGTCTTGTTTAAAAAAGTTTAAAAAACCCAAACAGTCATATTTGTTGATCCTGCCTATTTGACATACACTAACAGTAACAAGAAATTCAAGAAATTTGGATATATTTCAAACTTACCAGCCAGAAAAATAAAAAGCTGAGAGATTTCCAGTGAGAGCTGTTTAGAGATAATGTTGAGCTTAATAGATATCCCACTGAAAAGTCCATTGAAATGAAGTCACTCTGCAACCTTGAGCACTACATCTGGACCTACTTAAAAAAGCAGTCTGGGTTTATTTGAGTAATTACTTTGCTTGTAAAAGATCAATTGGTTTATAGTACGTATTCTCAGTAAAAAGTACAGAACACTGAATCTAGTGAAAGAGTGAAGACATGCTTCTCCTAATGAAAGTAGGCATATTATCTCCTAAAGTAAGCTAATTAAATTTGAATATGTGTTATAGGAAAGACTAAACTAACAAATTGGAGGAAATACAAATAGGCATGGAGCTACCAGCTGAAACCTGAGCAAATGTAAATTATTCAAACAAAAGACCTAATTTCCTGATTGCCAAAGACAAGCACAAAAAATAAAAAGACCTTACTAGGAAATAGGTAACAGTTGGAAAGTTCTAGTGGCAGATTGTTTAAATCCAGAGGGCCTTTTCTTCTACCTCACTCAAATCAGATCTTGCTACCTGTCTACTCTCCTTTTTTCATTATTTTTCATTTAGGCAAAATCATAGAAGAGAAATTAGTACATTCAAGAACATGCTTAAGTTACCGAGTTTGCTATAAGGGCATGTACATCAACACAAGCACACTTTTTTCCTGAGCAGGCCAGCTTCTGAGTCTCATTAAAATGACACTACTTCTTTTTCTTTTAACACCTACTAAATATGCAATCCTTGGAGCTTTTCTGGGCTCTATTTCCTCACCCTGAAAAACATTTTGTTTAGCATGTCAAAACATAACAGACATTCTGAATTATGCTGCAGAATCTAACATCTGATATGGCTGCATAGATGTCCAGCACAATTCAGCAGGTTGAGACTTGAGTGGACTACAGTGGTCATTGCTGAATCTATATCATAAGTGCACTTTTCACCTGCATTTAACTTTCATGTTTCTGTTTTACTAATTTTCACGTACTAAATCTTGGCAAAAATACCAGATTCACTTGATTCCCCAGTCAAACCATAAACTACTGAACTACTGTCTGAAGAACTTTGTGTCTTTCTTCAATCTGTCTTGAGTTTCAGCTCGATTTAGCCTATATCAAAACAAAGTGAGTCTGATTTCCTGAAAAAACCTCACATACTAATTCTGTAGCATCTACGTTTCAATAGACAAATGTGATAACAGGAATATCATGACTGTGGAAAAATTTGTAGTTTGTCTTTTGGTTTGAAAAGGAATTACAAATCATTCCATTAAAAAACTGCTTAAAAATATATATGTATATAATCTGGGATCAGTTCAAACATCTTTTCTGATGCATTTGAAAGACTGTATTTCAGATTTCAACTTCTAGCAACTGGATGAAATACTGAAGTTTCCATTTTTTCCGTATTTTCAAGTATTTCAGCACTGCAAAACAATAATTTTTATTTTTTTTAAATAGATTTATTTGGGAAACTGGATTTTGTAAAGAAGCATTTTCTGCCAGAAAAAGAAAATTAAAAATTTTATTGGTTCTGCTAATCTTTAGTTATGACTAAGCTTTTCTTTCTGTAACTAGTATTCACTGAAAGCAAGCAACTCACTAAAGCTTATAATTCTTTTTTAAAGTTTTATCTTTTAAGTTGTTTATCTTTTAAGTCATTCAGCTATTAGAAATCTATGGGGTGCTATTGCTGGCACATGAAATGTCTTGGCTTGAAACTACAGGCAATATTTAAATAACTGAGGTGAGTACTCATATCTGGAAGAATGTTGCTAAACTGAAGCTAATTCTCCAAAATAAGTTCAGAGATTTTCTAAGAACTCCTTTTTCAGTGATTGCCTCCTGTCAGCAGCAGGTACAGAGGTCTCTTATATACATGTTTTTTGTGTTTTTTTTTCCAGGAAAATTTTGCTTTAAGTGTCTAACATGTGAGTAGTTTATCTACTAGTGTTTATATTTATATATATATATATTTTTAAACTCATCATTAGATCTGATGTGCGATTAGACTGAACCACAAGGGAGCTGCATTCTATCTTCTACCTTGGGTTACATGAACCAGACTACCCACAATTAAGAGACAGAAAGGAATCAACAACCTCTTGAGCCTCAATTTTGATGTCTAGAACCGTACTTTATACTAAAAACATACAAAGGCTAATTTTGGGGGGTTTATTGCATGATTTTGTTCTCCACCCTGCTGTTTTCCACCACACAGAACCGATCACCCACACCAAGACACACAAAAAGGACAGGATGGAGCAACTCAGCAACCAGTTCATCTAAGCATCTGAAATATCATAGTGAAAGAGAGTTCAAGTAGGTGAAAGAGAAGATTACTCTAAAACAAACATAAAGTCCGTTTGGTTTGGTTTGTAGTACAAAAGTACACACAGAGTGCTCAGTGGGATCAGGGAGGAAAATAACAGCAGGCCAGCTAGGCTGTCTGGAAAGCTAGAGCCCGTTTCTGATCTGAATGTTGGTTGTTGGATAGCGTCAGCAAAGTTATTGGGTGGAATGACACAACCTTGAAGTCTGGGACCAGGGTGGGTTAGCAGACTAGTGTGGATATGTCAAGATGAAAGTGGCAAAATTGTTTATTCAGGTGATATCTGAAATATCTGAAAGGAGTGCTACAAAGCAGAACTGACAGATGGACTCGGTTGGGGAGGACAGGAGGAGTGTATCATCTGCTGCTTGGTGTCAGCTGCTTGAAGCTTAATGCCATCAGCTTGATTTCAACACCTATTCCCAACTGTATCCTCTACAGCCATGTGTGCTTACGCTAGACAGAGACTTAAAAGTGAAAAAGAAATAATCCATAAAAGACTGCATCATTTCTCTTCAGTCACACAGTATTTTCACTCCCAGTTATTTTTCCCATGTGTTAGCATATAGCACAGAATCCTCCCAACCAGAATTTGTCTTTCTCTCTCCAAAATATCTCCAATAAACAAGCCACCTAATACTCCTAGATTTTGTATTCTCAAAAGAGAAACAACTCTACAAGAAATCATTATATATCATCTTTATACTTACTAAACCAGTTTTAACAACCCCAAGCCTTTAGACAACTTGTGAATTACTGACATATTTGAAAAGGTATTATACTTAATTTTCATGCCTGAATCCATAAATGTTTTGAAAAAACTCTCTTGCATCTGTTTCTTGTGGAAAAGATAGGATGGATGGAAGAGCCCTTTGATCTTTTTTACAGTCTATGTGGGGTGCTTACTTTTAAGGGTCTTGATCTTGCATAGGCCTGCTAGCAGAATTTCTGGAATTTAAAAGTGGCAAAAGGATACCCTAAGATATAGTCTATCAGCTAAATTCACAAGTTAAGTATTGACACCATTTAGTAAGATAGTTTTGCCACAGCAGGATTCTTAATCACTGTTGCTGCTGCAGCAGAACTACAGTGCTTCTGTAGAACACAAATTTTGCAAAACATACAGCAGTTTTACAGGAAAGATTATAAAAAATATCACCTTAAATTTGGATGAGATGATAATTCTTCAACAGACTATAAAGCTATAAGTCAGAAAACAAAAAATGTCTCACTCATACAAACTCCTAATGGGAACTGAAACAGGTAAAAATATTAGGCTAGAACTCAGATCTGGTTTCATGTGCATGCTACAAGTTCATTTATATGCAACATTTACCCTAGTATCTTTATTCCTAGGATTAAGCCTGAAAAAATCCACTACTATCTAACAATACTCTAAACGAACATTCTAGTCACGAACTACCTTACTAGCATCTAAACTGTAACCAAAAAGCCCAGGAATTTTTATTTTTTTAAATTAAATAAAGCAGATTATAATAGAGACTTGTGTAGAGATGTCTTAGCTGCTGGTGTTTCTGATCCTGTCAGTTAAACTGCTTTACAAAATAAGGGACTAAATACAGAAGTTGTGGAAAGATATAAGCACAAGCTATGAGGTATAAGATAGCACGTTTTTACTTCCCTACTGAGCACAGTTTAAAAACAACCACGAGGGAATAGAAATGTGGTCACTTATTCAGTCTGACTGGGTGAAATACTCAAGCTGAGTAACAGACACTATTTGGCCCACTGAGACAGAATGAAAATGAATGCAAAGACACCCATAAAAACCTAATTAAGTTATAATAGAACAATTCTAAAAACATACAGAGTTCAAGGGCTAAACTTTTAACATATGAATAAAGCATAAAATCAAAATGGACAGCTGGAAAATACATTTTAAATTAACATATTTCTGTGGATTCCTCTCTTAGGCATCAGTCCAAATCCAATTAATTTCCATGCTAACACTAACAATTACTTAAGTGGGCTTTAGACTGGAGCCTTATTGACTCCAGTTTGTTACACTGATAGAAATACAGCAGCTTGACTGAAGTTAATGGAATCTGTTAAGGTTTTTTGAAGGGCAAAGAGCTAGGTACCCTCAACTTTCCTGAGAGTAACTGCTTATGATTCCACACAGTACTGCTTTCCATTTATGCGATTAAGAACAAGACTCAGTTTGTTGTGTTGTAAGTGCCAGCTTCTGCTGAACTGAATTCTGTATCTTGCAAGCCTTTTTTTGAACACGAGTCTGACCTATAAAAGGGAATGGCTTAGTTATCTAATTTGGGCTACAAGTTAAAAGAAAGAGAAAAAGAAAACAAAAAGTGGTGATGGGACGCTATAGGATGCATTGGCTTGTAGGAGACAGCAAGTGCTGTCTTTTAACTACCGTTCCCTGGGGTAAAAGAGGCACCCTAAAGTGGAGTGAATGGGCAAAACAGCCTGACTCTGAACCATGAGCAAACATGTCTTATTTGGGCCAGTCAGCAAATGCTGCCAGTATATCAGTCCAGAGTAAATGTTTATGTTCGGATTGAATAAATTTCAGGACATTAGGCAGCAAAATAGTACCGTATCTATCTTTGCTTTTCCTTGGAAACTGCAACAAAACAATTAAAAAGTAGTTGGAATGACTCTTGGATTGAACATGTTTTATCATTACAAGTCCTGCTTTGGAAGGAATGCATGATGATTTTCTCCAAGAATATTTTTATATTTGAGGAGGGACTTTTATTTATTTCAAGGGGGATCCCACTTGGCCGTTGCCATTATTACTGAACATTTAAGATATTCTGGAGTCATTCAACATGTATTCTTCTACACAAATAGTACGAAAACCAACTATATACTTGATATAGATTTTCAGTTGCTGCTTTTCAACAATAGTAACAGATTTATAAAAAGTTCTTCCAGTACTTCCAGCATTCCAGGAAGTCTTCTCTGCCATTCTAGGAAAACAGAACACATTTTGTTCTATTGAAAGATACTTGGTAAATTCATCCTATATAAATTGTGAAACATATTTGAAGTTAAAGAGGTAATTTCCCACTTAAACCAGGATAGGGCCAAGTTAAAATATATAATCCCTCCAATTGCAATTTTAACAGCAATCAGCCTCAGCTACAAGCCCTTCATGCTTGTTCTCCATCAATTGCTTGTTCTTTTCAGCTTTCTGTGAAGTAACTCCGTTGGCAAAGAAGGAGTTGTTAAACTAGCTCTTATCACTGAATACAATCAGTGGCATTCCGTTAGCTGACGCATAGCAAAGATGCGCCATGTAGACCAAGCGTCAACAGAAGACTGTTTTCCCCAAGAGCAAAACAGCTCCCTACACAAGGATGTATAGAAACTGTACAACCCAGAGGGTAATATTTAATACAGACTTGTTTCTCAGAGCATAGTGTCCTGGAACAGCTATCTACAATTTCTTGTAGAACCAGTTCACTAGCATATACTAATTTATCTCCACCAAAACCTTCTGCAGTCACTAAGTAACTGGAATTAAGACTTCCCATATCCACCAGAATTTTTCTAATAAGAATAAAAGTTCCTGTGATCCAGGCCCTGCCATAATATTTAGATGTCTATAACAGAATGTCAAAATTGAAATATTTCTAACAGAACATCAAATTGTAAGGAAAAATCAAGTTTTGTGGACCATTTTACAGAACTCAGTAGTTTGATTATTCATCAGCATCAAAATGGTCAGTACCAGTTCTTCCACATATTTGCGTTGTGCCATTAAATTCACATGTTCACGAAAGATGTGGAATTAAAAGTGGGTAAAACTTATACTTTCTCACGTATTTTTCAATTATTATGTAATTTAGGCATGATTCATTAGTTATAGTGAAAGCAGGTACCAAAGTGTAATCACTAGTAGCAAATTAGCATTTGTGGAAGAAGTGCTAATCTGACGTGTGGAATATTTACAACAACAATGGCAAGTGATTCAGGTTTCATCTGTGCTGCATGTAGCTCTATTATGACCATCAAAATCATACTAGTATTGCAATAGGAATAGCATTCCACTTAGTTTACTGGAGACAGGAAAAAGAAAATAAATGGAGAATAATTGCGTATATCCAGTGGAGAAGCAGCATTAAGCTCAACTGCAGCATGGATGACTCAACGGCCAGGATGTGGAAGATATGATGGTCCAGTCATCCACCAAGTGCAAATGCTTCAGCTTTGCTGATTCAGTCATGAAGGATGAGAAAGGGGACTACTCTTGCCCATTAACAGTTACAGTTCTTCAGTCTGAACAGTTCTGCCTGGGACCCTAGTTGGACAGGACTTGCTCATCTGCATCTGACAGGATCTATTTCCAGATATTTAACTATTAGTTAGCTTGTGGCAGTAAATGGTGTGTACTGGGAAAACATCCTCCTGGTATGAAAAAAAAAAAAAAAGATGAGCAGGAGATAGAGGGTCTTTTTTCTCATGTGTTCTGAAATGGCAAAGCATTGTAAACAGGTAGGATAACCCATGTCCCTTTTTAGACTACCAAACAACTTCAGGGAGGCTATATAGTTTTACACAGTAATTTCATACAGAGAAAAACTAACTGATTCACACATAATACTTAATCAAGAGATTCAAGATTCCTTATCTGGTTCAGCTGAGTCTCATCTGCACAAAGAATTATTTTTATCTTGTGATGTACTAAATTTTATGAATCCATTAAAATTATATTCCAATTTTAAATATTTTTATTTGACAGCTACCTATTAGTAAAACAGGATGAAGAGAACAGAAATTATATTTTTCTTTCAGTAATGCCTGTATAGCCTTGAGCGTTTTACTTCTTGTAACAAAAACAAAGGATGAATGTCTTTCAGCATCCAAAAATATCAAGCCTACTGTGAACACTCCTGTAGGGAAAAGAAAAATGACAACACTTCAATGTGCACTTTTCATAGTTTCTTGGACTAGTAGTGTAATTTATTTTTTAACAGGACAAGGATAATCATAAACTTTGTATGTAAATGATTAAATCATGTTATTATTTTACCAGTATTTTAATATACAGAATCCCCTTGCTTTAGTTTTATTTGGACTATATCTGGCCTGAATTTAAGAACATTTGATTTTCAGTTACCTACTCTCTGTTCTCCAGACTTGGGATAAGAAAATTATTTGCAGCACTTGCAAATTTTGGTCATCATTTCATTGCCCTTATTTGTTCTTCTCATTACAAAGAGGGTTAAAGAAAACAAATTAATTGTTTATACAAAAAACTGAATAGCTAGCAGGGATTGTTAAGACTCTTGTGTGCTATGTACTAATTTACATGCTGGCAAGAGCAAACAGGCAACATTAGAAATACCTTTCCTAGCCTTTCAGAAAACACTGAAGCACTTTTCTTATCAAATACTGATCCTACTGGGAGGATGAAAGGTGCACAACTGACATACAGACAAAGGTCTATCCATTTGAAATTAAGAGTGTGCATAAGCATCTCAGTATGGGTCATGTTAATGTAGCACTGACGAATTAAGTAAATAAATCAGCGCCAGTTTTTGATCTATTTGTTTCACTGATGCTTAGATACAGTGGGGATAACATGCCAGCGTTGTCATAATAATATACTACTGTGAATTTAAATGTCCCAGGCTCTTGTTTTCAGGAAAAGTAACTTACAGCTATTTAGGCCATTTAAAGATTACCTGGTAGACCTCACCATGGGACTGGAGTTCGTAAGAGCATGGTAATTAGAGATGGAAAAGACCTATTAGATCACTGGGTTCATTCTTTGCCATTGCTTCATAGAGGGGGCATTGACTTCCAATGTACTTTGGATTACATCCATAGTTCCCGAGAGACAGAGGAAGAAAGGACAGTAGATAATTTCCTGGAAACTGGTAAAAGCTCAGTACATCTGCTAGAAAATGAAAGTCTGCATATGAGCTGTTCTACTGACCGTTTACAGAAGCCTTACGTGCTCATCTAAAACAATCAGTGAGTATGATAGAAAATATAAACTCAGTGGTGAAAGAATTGTAAGGACTTTTCCATATTTCAGTATTTTCAGACTTGCATTCCCCAAAGCAGGAAAAATGAAAATTTCTGAGGGCACCAGAGCAATGAACTATGTCTTAGTAAATAACATTGTAGCTCAAATAAAGAAAAAAGCTGAGAAATGGATACAGGCTTAGAATTTGATTAATAGCAAGTAATAGTTTAAAAAAAACATGAATAATGGCTGCTGCACACTTATTGGAATAAAATCTGCAAAGTGCAAATATTTGAGAGAAATAAAGAAGTTCAGTTTAAAAAGACTTTAAAATTGACTTTTAAATCACTAATTTAAGCAATTGAAACTAATGGTGAGGGAGAATGCAATATCTTCATAATAAGGGCAAGAACTATCTAGATGGAACCAAGTTTCACTTGCAGTGTAATTTTAGAAAAAAATATATCTTTGTAAAACTTGTCTAAAATCTTTATCTTCAGCTGTTTAAAAAAAAAAAGCAGAAAGGCTTTTGCTTATATTTGCTTCTATAGTGACCACAGTCACTGCTAAATCTCGTGTACCAAACATACATTTTGTATATATTTGTACATATTTAATTATTTTAATAATTTTTGTATAAGTACTATTATTGTTTTATTAAAGCAGTTTCAGTTGTCTTTTCCGATCCATCTCTCTGCCTTGCTCACTTTTCCCTTCCTCTTTGAGGAAGGAGAGGGTTTAGAGAGCATCTGTCATTTGTTTAGTGACTGGCCCAGCCCTAACCCTTGACAACAATGATGTTTAAATATTATTTTAAAATCAGAACCACATTTACTTTTTTCAATATAGAAACATAATAAGAGACAAACTTTAAAGATTTCATGGCATAAAATAGAAGAGTTAACATGAATAAGAAGGAAAATGGAAGCCTGGAGAAAAACAGTAATTCGCCCAGAAGCACAAGTAAGTCCATGGAAGTACTGAGAAGAAAGCCTAAACTGCTTGCCAGTAAGCCCAGCGCCTTACCTGCTCCAATTTTAATCTTCCTAACCATATGCAAAGTAGATATGAAAAGTAAAATGGATGATGACTAGTAGTGGTGAATCAGTGAGGAAGTAGAAATTTGGTATTACATGTGCTTATTGCTATAGCTGCACAGTTTTGGATACTGACAAAAATAGATACTTAAATGAAATAGTATTTATGTTAGTTGTATCCATTGTACTAATAAAAATGTATTATAAAAGGTATATTTTTATGCATGACTGTTTCAAGAAATACATTTTTCAACAGTTTCCTAGATACCAAAAACATACACAAGGATTCATTAACACATGAAATTAGTTTCATGCTTTTTTCTTTCACTAATGGTGAAAGAAATTAAATCTATGACTTTAAACACATACATACTTGTGCATATTCCAGTTTTAGGCCAATTTAATATCAACAGTGAATATTTTAACATTAAAACTAAATAAAATAGGCAGCAAGGAGACGGCCATAGAAATGATAAATATATCAGCCCTGAATACCACTAGCAATAGAGGTGGATCAGCTATAAAATAACAGACCTATTGAGTCGTTAAGAGTTACTAAGCAAATAAGTATTTACTTTTTGATCCTTTATGTTTTAATTCCTTTATGTTTTAATTCTAAGTGCAGAAAAAAACCCAACAATAACACATTAATTAAAAAAAAGAAAAGAGACATTTTTCATTGCATATGTAACTGCTTTTGAGGAGCGATGGTTTCTTTATCTGAAATCAAGGTGTGCCAATTCAAAACACTTACTATTGTGGCTATTAGTTGTATGGGCTGTTTAGAAGGAACAGGCAAGGAAGGAGGGGCAGAGGCATTGTCCTCTAAGTCAAGGAAGGGACAGAGTGTGAAGAGCTGTTTCTGAAGAATAGCCATGAGCAGGTTGAAAGCTTATGGGTAAGATTAGAGATCGAGGCAACAAAGGGAACCTTGTGGTTGGTGTCTGCTACAGTCTGCCCAATCAAGAGGCACCTACTGATGAAATTTTCTTGCTCCAGCTATAGCAGGCTTCATGCTTGCAGGTTCTTGTCCTGCTGGGGGTTTTCAACCACCCCAATATCTGCTGGAAAAGCAGCATGGTGAGCTGTAGGCAATCCAGGACACTCTTGGAATGCATGGAGGATAACCTTTTAAGTCAAGTAATAGACAGCCCTGCCAGAGGAGTTGTGATACTGGACCTTATGGTCACTGATGCAAGTGAGCAAATTGTGAAGACCGAAGGCAGTCCGGGCTGCAGTGATCATGCTTTGGTGGAGTTCACAGTCCTGAGGGAAATGGGACAGGCAAAAAATAACATCTAGACCTGGAATTTTAGGAAAACAAGCTTCCAGTTGTTCAAAGAGCTAGTCAACAGAATCCCCTCAGAGAAAAGGGAGCAGAACTGAGCTAGCAGATCTTTAAGGATGCTTTCTGTAGACCACAAGAGCTTTTGATCCCCAGGTGTAAGGAAGGCAAAAAAGGGAAGAGACTAGCACAGATGAGTCAAAACCTGGATTATTTATGGATTATACAAATTTAAAAAATTAATAGCTTTGTCCTACATTGATCCAATGTTTTATTGACAGTTTCTGAGAGCAGGAATTCACATTGCACCAGGCTCTGAGCAAAGAAAAAAAAAAGTAGATCAGGTTATTTCTGAATATTTAACATTTTACTTCAGCAAAGCAAGTACACTTGGTGTTCAGATTGTCCCTACTTCACTGCAGGATTTCAAGTCTTTACTCATCACAGCACCATGTGAAAAAAAATTTACATTTATTGCTTGAATAATGTGATTTTGCGTGGAACATGAAACAAATGTTGTTTACTGTATATGACATGGAGTGTGGGATTAAGGCATCTTTGCCTAAACTTTAGTTCTAACTGCAAGGTAAGCATCTTGGCTAAAACATTGCCAGAGCACTTAGGCCTCAAAAAACTAACCATTCTCATGGCATTTGATACGGGATAACTATATGAAGTTACTTAATTGCCTCCATAGCATTATTCACACATTGGAACATCAAGAAATTTTCCAGGACAGCGTGCAGCTGGTGCATAAGGAGCTCTCCCCACAAAGATTTCCAAAACAAACTTAGGGGTCAGTAGCATTAAGGCAACTTAGTGATTCTGACCTTAAGAGGAAATCCCACAG
>NW_009727763.1:0-13801 GCF_000703405.1 Apaloderma vittatum
GCTGTGTGGGTACCTGGCTGCCGGGCAGGGTTAAACCACGACATAAGGAAAGAACAAAAATGTGGGCACAGCTTAGAATGAGTCTTTGGCCTTGAAAGCTGACCAATAATCCTTTATTGGCATGTTTGGGTTTGTGTGTGTGGTGAGAGATAGAGAAAATGTAAGTAGTAGATGGGAAACTGAGGATGGGATTGTCATGAGTTATGCAAAATTGCAGGAATATTTCTTATAATGACTATGTTCATTCGTATGAAAGCAAACTTCGGCACTTGAAACATTTTTAATCTTTGACTTTTTTAGATGTGTAGATCTGTCAATGTAAGTGTAAGCCCAAAGGCAGCAGAGGGATGTCGTAACAGACTTAACAGAAAAATTGCCCACTGGACTCTCATTTTTCTAACTAGCAGATAAAGTGATTGATTGGAAATAATTGTCATTCACTTTGATCCTACCTGTGAAGGCTGCTTCCAAGTAATTTTTCCAGGTTCTTTATCCCATGGTCTTCTCAAATAGGCACCTTCCATTTAATCAAATACAAAACATGGATGATTTTGTTATTAACTCATGTACTCTTTATCTATTAATAATATATATTTAATAAATGCTTAGTTTTCAGTCTGTATTGGCAAATAGGCTAGAGGTCAATATGTATCTGTATTAGATGCATAAATTTCAAAGGTTCTGGTGATTAAGTCAGGAAAAGAGTAGATTATAAGAAGCCTTTACACTGAAGTTTATTTAACATTTTCTAGCTGAATGCCTTATGTATAGTATACCCTTGTGAACTGATGTTCTTTTCACCAACTAGAAATGTATCTTTGGGGTGTGTTTTGTTGCTAGCAAGCATCAGTTCTAGTGGAATGTTTATTTTTAAACTGCATGGTACAATCGCTGTGGATGTTGTGCTTGAGAAGTAAAATGTATAATCTTTAAAATGCTTAAAATAAGTATTCTGGATGGATTGGATCATTCCTCCCCCCATTCTTTTATCCTTGCTATTATTTGAAACTGCTACAAGATAATCTCCCTCAAAACCGAATGCAAGCTGGGGTGAGATCTTCAGCTAGAATAGGTCAGTGCAGTTTGTCTTGTTTCACAGGAAAATCTTGCTTTTGCCCCGCTGATGATCTCGCTCTGAAATAAATGTATTTCAGCCTGCCTTCCTAACAGCTTTGGTCCCCTGAGATGATGGAATCTGGCAGGTCTGTGGCCTGGCTTCCAGCACACTGACAACTTTGTGTGTGCGTTCCTTCACTGGACAATATCGATTATTTCTTCTTTGCCTAAAACAGGCTTAGATGACAGCCTTTTTTAGCAAGTAGAAGCACACGATATTAACACAGAAGCAAGGCTGAAGTTTAACTTGTGGGATTCCTCTCCTGGGCAGCGTGGTAGTAGCAGCAGAGTTTGTTTTAGCTTGGAAGTTCTGTAGAAGATACTTTGGCAATAAGTAATACAGCAGTACCTAGTTTTATTTTTGAAACTAGCCAGATTGTGACTTCTTTATTTGATTTTTCATTGGTCAAGCTGCTACATACTCCAGTATGAGTTTGTTCAAGTGATACTGAATACAACCACGCAAACCTGGCTTTTGGTATATTATTTCTAACACAGTTATGAGTGAATATACTTTCTCATTGTAATAGGTAGGGCACTGAAGATAACGCGTCACAAAAATGCCGTTAGCTTTACAGAGCATGTGAAAAACTAGATGGTTTGTGCAAACAAGTGAGGAACTGTTGTGCTTACACTACTCCAAATATATATTCATGCTAGACTGAGGATTTTTTCCTCTTCCTTTGTAGTATGAGCTGATATAATTTATCATTTCAATTTCTCCTGTGCATATCTGGGGAACAGATATTGCCAGCGTGGAAGCTAAGATTTTGAGCAAAGCTATGATCTCAATAGCTGGCACATAATGAAAACCACTAATACTGTGGAAGTTTTCAGCTGGCAGTTCTGCAGAGCAGTTTCTGGCCATTTGCGATGTTGGTTGCCCAGGACTTTACTGGATGTTTCTCATGACAGTGAAAAGATTGAAGTCAGAGATGAAATGTCAAGATCTGTGATGTCTAGTATCTAGCTTGCTGTCATAATTTTTTAATGAATCGTGTAACTGCTCAAGGTCAGCATAAGTCCTCAGTGCAATTAATTGATTTTGGAGTGAAATACTAAATTTGGCATGACTTGAGGTTGTGGCCAGGGGGGAAAAGGGATTACTGATATTTATTGCTGGTGTTTATCTAGGGGGATTGTTTTTGACATGCTTTAAAGTTATTTTTACTATCGTTCTGTGAACCTGCTTCAAGAAAGATATTTATGTGACAGTTTCACGATGAGTGTGTTCCAGGTAGGTCCACTTTCTGATTGAATGTGAACTAGGCAAGAATTGTCTCTTTGCTTACTCAAATCATGTAGACTTATTGCCTGGAAGAGAAAGCAAGAGACATAGTCCTAGTCTCAGAGCGTAGCAGAACTTTTTTTTTTTTTTAATAAAGTGACTCTATGGAAAAGTTTTGAATTACTGACCTAAGAAAGTAAGAAGCAACCCTTCTCACAAGTTTATAGGACTGGCTGGATTGGAGTTGTGTGCTATTCCAATGCAAATATTGTAGCTTTGATATAATCTCAGAGCACTATGAGGGGTGCATAACACTATTTCTGAATGCCTCACGGTGTTTTTTGACCAAACTGAGTAGAAATGTGTTTTACGTGCTTCTCAGAATTACAGGCTGCCAGCTAGCATCCAAAACAAGGGAGAGAGAGAGGGAGTGTAGCTCGGTACATCCGGAACTAAGGCTTTTCGTAATAACGTTCAGTTAAACCTCTACTGCCTTTTGGAGGTATCGAAATTCATTTTCCACAGCTGTGTCAAGCTTCAACAGTGAGATCACAAAGCCAGCATAGATATTAAAAGAGCACCCTAGACATGGTTTAATAAGCACTGACATTTATAATTCGGTCAAAAAAACCCCCTTCCCATTGCAACAGAAACAAGCCTGTTTATGATGGTTGAGGCTTAAGCAATTAATACACAATTTGTGCAAGGTGAGTATAATTTGAAAAATTACTTTTCCAAGTAGGCAGTGCTTAAGATGACAGTATTTTATGAGTCTTCCTCTCATAGGTGTTTTTCCGTTACATTCTGAAGCAGCTATCAGAAGACAGACAAAGCCTTTAAGCCAGAATAATTAATACATGTTTATGTGTTCTGTTTATTTTCCATGATCTCTCCCCTGGAAAAAGTCCTGAGGAGGACAAGAGAGAAGTCATCTAGATGACGGAAATCTTATAGCATGCCCTAAAATATTTTCCTGGGCTTCGCATGATGATGTTCACTAAGTGAAACTTGGGATGGACACAAAATTGCACTTCTTGATCCATTTGATTTTTGTTAGAGCTATAAAGGATTATACCAGCCAGCATAAAGGGCAGGCAGGTTATTCTTGCTGCAGCTGAGAGCAGGTCCAACAGCAGAGCAGCATCTTGCTTTGGCAGGGCACTGATCTTGGTTCGCTGGGCTGCCAGGAGTAGCCTGATGGGGCTGTGGTAGTAGGAAAAAAGATTCACCTTACTCTCCCACAGCTGTGTGAGGCTGCTGCACAGAGGGCTGCAAGGTAGCTGTGCTCTGTCAAGCAGAACCAGTAAGAATATTATGAGGAAGAGTGTTGACCTTTACTTAGTGGTAGGGAACAGAATGGTCAGAAAAGTATCGGGGTCTGCCCCATCCCTTCCCCACCCTCCCATGCACTGTCTCTTTTTTTTTTCTTTTTTTTTTTTTTTTTGTGGTAATGGGCTTTTCTGCTTCTCTCTTTTTTGTTTTTGGTTTTTTTTTTTGGTCTTTTCTCCAAAGACTTCTCTGGTTTCTTCTTCTAGCAGAAATGTATCTCCTACAACCCCATTCGTGACTGTTGTCTTGTCTTTTTTTTTGTCTTTTTTCTTTTAATTTCCCCAGCACTGGTGTGATGCATCACAAGGATGAATTATTCAGTGTGATTTTGGCTGTTGAATACTTCTAAATTGTGGCTGTATGTGTTGTTGGCCTGCACAGCAGTGCTTCAGTTGTACCAGTTATGGCATGGCTAGGGAGCTGTAGACCTCATAGTGGTAGATGTTGAGAAAGGGCCTCATCTTTGTAAGAATTTGCCGAGCTATTCAATAGCATAATGGGTCATCTCTTCTGACTTAATAGTGCTGTCTGTAAGAGTACCAGTGAAACACTTTTAAAGTCCTTCATTTGATTCCGCTCCCTTAATTGTTTTCTTCTGTACGCTTGGGGACAAAATTCTAAAAAATCAGTTTTCTAAAAGAATCTGATTTCTCATACAGAAATGGTTACTGTAGCAATCCAGATTTTATTGGACAAGAAACCCAAGTTATACCTTTTTAGTATGAGAAGGAGGTGACTTAGTGGTGAGAGCTAGGTTTCTCCTAAAGTGCATTGAGTTTGTCTTTGAAAATATCCTTGAGAGAAGAGAAAGATATATCTATTAAAAAAAAATAAATAGAAATTGTAAGATGAATGAGTGTTTGCTGCTGGTGGGGACAGCTGATCTTTCTCTGTATGTGTGTACATAAATTGGGGTAGAAAGTGAGTCTGGACTGTGCAAAATTATGATTAAATAAAGTGCCCTTCTTGTTATTTCCAATGCAAGAAAATTTCATTACTCTATTGATTTACAGTGATTAATGTTTTCTTTCTCTTTATCCCTCCACCTTTCTTTTTTTTTTTCTTGAGGCTGCATTGTCAGAAGAACGGGCATTCACAGCTGCTTATTGATTCTAACCAGAGCTGAGAGATGATTGAGTGCTGTGACTTTTTGTGCCCTGTTGTTTCTCCTTGTGCTCTGGTGGAAAAACAATTAAAAGTATTCCCATCTCGGAATGTTCTTTTAGTTTCTGCATGTAGTACTAAGGATGGGGATGGAAATGCCAATGACCACCTGACAGCTCAGTGTAAGATTTTGTGAGATGACAGCCATAAACAGTACAATTCGATTCTTTAGCACAAGGCTGTAGTATTAATTTAATCTGTAAAAATGCAGACATGTAGTAATAAAGAATTGTTCACAAAGGAAAGATTTAAGTGTTTGGCTGTAATACAGTTTGTGTATGGTAACCAAACAGCTAGAAACATGTCTGTTCAACTGATCAACGAGAGGCCGTTACTGTGTTTTATGTTGCCCTGTCACTGTGATAATGACATTGGGGATGTAATTGGTTCTTTAGTTTGCTCGATACTATACACGTGTGAATCCATAAATAGGATTTAGCTTTGCTAAATATAGATTGGGATTACGGAGCAGCGTTAGCATGGATTTTATGTACTGCTTCAGCATTTTGGCGAGTGAGACCAGCTTTCTTTCACACAAGCATGTTTCTTCTTTTGCTCATGAAAACCATAACCAGTGAGCTGATGAGGGAAATAAAGGGGATGTTGAAAGAAATTGTGGTATTTGAATCATTGTCAAAATAGTGTAATTCAACTGCACTGGCCTGCATGGCTCTTGGTTAGAGCTGCCACCACTGCTGGGACACGGGCATCTAGGTTTTCTGTCTGCTTCCACCCCTGGTTCTGAAGCATACTTTTCTCTCCTGATGTCTGTTTTTGTCACTGAGTAGCTGTGGACTCGGGGACATTGAGCACTACCTGCTTACAGACAATAACCCCTATAAAGGGAGAAGCTCCCCTGGCTGGTGGCCTTTCTTTTGTTCATGTTGCTCCTCGGTCACTGGGAGATACTCTTTAGGAGTGACAATCTGTGGCATCTCACAGGCATTGCCTGTGAACTTGTCTTGTGGTAGCTGTGTAAGCTTTTCATGGAGAAGGAAAAACCTATTAGAAGAGTAAGAGGGTTTCGTGTTCTTTTTTTCTAGGTCAAAAGTGAACAGCAACCAGAGCCCAAATAACTGAGAAGTAGTGAATACACGTGCTGATGCTACAGCTCCATAATAACTTGCATGATCTGTCAGGCAGTGAAGGCTACTTGTTTTCAAGGACATTCTAGAATTCTGGAAAAACTCTTCAGTTGTGCTGAACCTATGCACAGAAAACATTCTTGGTCTCCCTCTGCTGACACTAGGTTAGGTTTTGTCTTGGGCATTAATAAAAAAAATTCTCTGATTACTGCTGTGTGAATGGAGAGAGTAGAAATTGTGCATCTATGTTTTTCAGGTTCCTCCATGCACAAAAACCCCTCCCTAAGAAATGTTCTTTGTAGCTGCAGCCGCAGTATTGTGAGCAAACAGCTGCAAGGAGATGACCATGCAGGGGTGGATGTGTGTGAGACCTGAAACTAGCCCAGTGGAGCAAGCCATGAAAAATATAGGCAATCCTAGAGTTTGAGCTTTGCAGTTTTACAGTAAGGAAAGCAGCCTCTGCTGTTCCAGTTGGATGAAGCAGAAAATATTTGTAGTCTTCCTTGTGTGTGTTTTGCATGGTTGTGGTATTCTCTCTCTTTTTTCTTTCTTTCTTTCTGTCCACTCTATTAGGTTGTCCTATTACTAATGTTTTCACTCTGGCAAGTAAGCATTTGGAGATCAGGCTTACCTGAGCACAGATGCTGACAGTTTTGTTGCAATAAAACTGTGCTAGTGCCCTTGTCATAAATCATAGCCACTAATTTGGAGACTTAAACTACAGACGTGTCTTATTAATTGCCCTGTGCAATCTAAGTGCAATATAAATACCTGCCATGGATTTTAATAAGCAGCGTAGTCGAAGCGTACTGCCAACTATCTGCTGGCTGCTGTTCGGATGTTACTTTTTTTTTTTTTTTAACTGATATTAAATACAGTGAGCAATATGGCTACTGTCAGTTGTTAGAAGGAACACCAGTGAATCCACCAGCACAGCTGTTTAGCTGGAAGTGTACTGTTGTCTCCCCTGAGGAAGGGGACATTTATGAAAAAGTAAGGCGTACTGTAGGCAGTAATAATATTCTTCTGGCTGTCAGGGGTTGACACCTACTAGAACAGTCACAATAGCAGCAGAGCTCAGTGCTAAATAAAACTTCAGTAAACCAAAAGAAGTTCTACCTAGAAAACGGCTATCAGGATTGTCCTGGCTGCTGAGCCCAGTGAGTTGGAGTTGGGTAATTGCACTTCGGGCAACTGCAAGACTGGTGCAGTGTCTCAAGCTAAGCTAGTACTTGAACTTCTTGTTTTGTGTTTCACAGCAAGTGATGCTGCTGACCACCCTGTGGGAGGGAGTAAATGCTCAAGGGGGCGAAGTGGGTGAAGCAGGAGATACTACTCCACTTGGATGAAGTAGGATATATTAGACTTCTGCATTTCACCAAAGAGAAAAGGGGCCAGGGGTTCCAGGCACAGAGCATTGAAGTTAAGAGCCTAGCATTCACAGCTAGAAAAATCTGGTGGCAAAAGCAAAGCATGCTGTTAGTTAGAAGAGAAGCTGCTGCCTGTTGATCACTTGTGAAAACTGGTACTGAAGGCATTGGCTTTAGATACATCCACTTGTGACAGGCATAGCCAGTGCCAGTCTACCTGAATTTTCTAGCACATTATCTCTCTAGTGGTTTGGATGATGAGTGTAAAATAAATGCTTCTTGCTACTGGAATTATTCCATGTGGACAAGAATAGAAATGTTCTAGAAACTATTTCCACTGAGGTTACACCTTCTAGTTAGACTGCCCTGTTAAGGCTGTGGCCAACCTCTGATTTTTGCTGTGTAACTACTATATTCACGTATGAAAACTGACACTTCTTGGCACAGTGGAAAAACACTTCCAATAGAACAAAGGTATAAGGGGTTCGTAGAGTCATAGAACAATTCAGGTTGGAAAAGACCCTTGGGATCATCGAGTCCAACCATTAACCCTACACTACAAGTTCACCCCTAAACCATATCACCCAACACCACATCTGAATGACACTTGAACACATCCAGGGATGGTGACTCAACCACCTCCCTAGGCAGTCTATTCCAGTGTCAGACCACTCTTTCTGTGAAGAATTTCTTCCTAATGTCCAGCCTAAACTTGCCCTGTTGCAAGTTGCAACCATTCCCCCTGGTTCTGTCCCTAATTACCTGTGAGAAGAGACCAGCACCAACCTCTCTGCAGTGTCCTTTCAAGTAATTGTAGAGCGTGATGAGACTCCCCCTCAGCCTCCTCTTTGTCAAACTGAACAGACCCTTTGTAAAGCAAATTGTATATTGTTCTCCAAACCTGCTTCTGTGTGAGTTGACCTCTGGTGGAAACTTGAGTGTTTTATCCTCAAGATAGCAGCTCTTTAGTAATGGAGAATTGTGTAATTTTCTTTTCTAGTTGAAAGAATTCTCTTCATCCTTCTGTTTGTGCCCTTTCCTTAATTTTACATGCCCTTTCTTATCCGAGTTGGCCAGAAAACAAATATTGCTTGTTGCCCTGTTGCCGTGCTGTTGATCAGATACCATCATGCTGCAAGGCAGATACATCGAGTACTGTGAAGTTTCTTCTCTGGGCCTCGGAGAAGAAACCCATGCTAACTTTATCCTAGGCAGTTCTGCCCAGGCTCAAAATCCTCCTTCCTCCCCTGTGCTTTCATCCTCCTCTTTTCAGTCCTGAACTTACCTCTTTTCTGTAGAAACAGGAGATGTCTGTATTTCATCAGCTTTAACTGGATGGGCTGATTACTCATTATTATTGGCTTTCTTCATAAAGGACATAACAGAGGCGGTTATTCCTATTCTTACATTATTGAAAACCAGTGAGTGGCGTCACTGAAGTACAGAAAGCTGCACCATGTTTGTAATGATGTGGTTTTAATCCTCTCGAAACCTGATTCAATAAACTTTTTGTTTCTCTGGGATTTAAAGTCTTGAATAGAAATAATCTGTTTGTTAGTATGTTTGCAATTTGAACGAATAATTCAAATTTCAGCACTTTGGGGAGATTTTTGCATCATCAGACTCATACATCTAACACAGATGTTCTGAATTGCTCCATTGACTTCTCGCTATTTGTTACATAAAGAATTTGGTCTTCCTAAATTGCAAGTTGTAACACAGAGGTGCCTAACCAAAGATGATCTAATGCTGGAGTTGGTGAAATTCTCCTTCAGAATTATAAACCCATGCAGCTGAGTATTTAATGGGAAAATAGTCATATTATTAGGGAAGAAAAATTACTCTTTTATCCTTAGAAACTTGCAGTCTTAAACTGTAATGGCACGTAATGGGGAAAAATACTAAACTCCTATTAAATGTCTCGTCATTCCTTAGACCAGACAAAAGTTGTAGAAATAATTTTGGTCAATAAGTTGATAATGTATTTGCATTCTATGCCTCACATCATGTGTAATGTCTTAGCAAAAATGTAGTTACTTTTGATGAAAGAGTTTTACAATAGATACACATTGATAATCTGTCTTAATATTGAAATGGTTCTGCTTTTTTTTAAAATCTATGCACCATGTGTAGTGCTGTTGAGACTTTAAGCTTCTACCTTCTTGCTGATTTGATTTATTACAAATTTTATCTGAAGGATAATAAATGAGGCTAGAATTGCTAGAAGCTTTCATCTAAACTACACATTTCTTTGATATAGGATAATGAAGCAGCAGAATGTTTTCCCATGGCACTTGCTTATCGAAAGTCCTGGTTAGCCCAGTAGAAATGTGTGATTTTGATTTTTTTAATTATTTTTATTTTTATACATGCACACGCTCCTGCTATTCTACAGGATTCCATGAAAAATTTACAAGTGTCATTAATTAAAAAAAAAATTTAAAATTGTTGTGTCGGGGCACATTGTATGCAAAGAACATTTGACTTTCTGTATCATGGGCCAGTACGTGTTACCTGCAGTCCACTGATAATGCAAATGTGTTATTTCCCTTTCTAGCTAAGCTATGTTAACTTCTTCAAGTATTATAATCAACGGTATCTTGCTTAACTTTCATCTCTCGTGCCCTGTAGTTTGTGACGGTTTTCTGCCATGATAATGTGAAATTTTAATTATAAAGAATACTGCTAGAAGGAATGTGATGTAACTGCTGTTAAGGTTCAGGTTTCCAATAGAACCAGCTCTCCCTGCAGATGGAGTCAAGGCAATATTTCAGTGCTGTGCATAACTCTCCAGACATCTGACAAGTACTGCTATTTTTTTTTTTTAAAGTGATACTTCATAGTACATGAACGAAGTAAGATGGGCATAGAGATGCTCAGATGGCCTGAGAGAGGCAGGAGGCCAGTTCTTATGAGAGTCTGGCTGAAGAGCACCAGAGAAAAAATAATTTGTTTTGATATTTTGGCTTCTGAATGGAAGTTTGTTATTACAACCAACTATATACCATTTCATATATTAGATTTTTTTACCAGGGTAGAGGGGGATGAGAGTCAAGTTTCATAGTAAGTAGAATAATTTCCCTGAGCAGCAGGAAGAGCTAGAAAAGTTTTGCTATTGTTGAACCCAACTGAGTAAACCTGAGGCAATAAAGGATGCAGGGACAAAAGTATCAGTGTTTGCTTCTGCCAGATGATGACATAGCACTGTTATCTCTGCTTCTTACAAGATTTTCAAAAAAGGAAGATAAAATACTTCCATTTTTCTAACTAGCAAATTCTTTGGCGTAAAAAACGTGGAGTGAGGGGAAAAACGTTCATGTCCTGCATTTTAATACAAGGCTCTTGTAGCTTAGGTATTCTTGACAGTGCAAGAGTCATTCGTCTAAATGATCTAACTAAAAATGTTAAATCCAGCTCGTTAGCTAAGTGCTCGGGGTATAAATAATGAATGACCTTCAGATGCTGTGGTTTGACTACTAATAGGTCAGTAGGACTGTAAGGGGGGCACCAGTTTTTGACTCTGCAGAATTTGTAGTTCCTTTGTAGTTCATTTACAGAATGTGTGTTCATGTTGTGTATGCATGCTAGCTGCACAAAGCTTTGGTCTTTCCAGTATCTGTATAAAGCTTTGGTATGTCCAGTATCTGTATTCAGCTTTTTTGGTAAGAAGTTGTCTGATGCACTTGCTACGTTCATGTATGGTAGCTTTTTTTTTTCCTTGATTTTAAACATAAATGGATTTGAAATTCTAATAAATGGTAAAGCTGGATTTGGATGATGAATTCTGGTATTCATCTGAGTCAGCCAACTGAAGCTCCTCTGGCACCTGAGGTAGAGTTGCCACATCTTCAAGCAAGGCTCTGGCAGGTACAGCTGAAGCAGCATCAGTTTGGGTAATTTGCAACACAGTGCAGCATAATGCACTTACCTCAGCTTGGGCCCATGTGCAGGCCACCAGGAACAGTCTCAGCTACCCAGAGGTCACTTACCAAGTTTCTGTGGTCGTTGACTCCAGATCTGTAGCATGCTTTGAAGCCTCACTGCACTTACCGCTACCTTTCTTTAACAGAGAACCTAGAAACTTCCAGTGTGAAACAAATGTTCAGTGATTAACATTTCTGAGACAGAAACAGTTCATTGAAAAAAATCTCAAGTTTGACAAGTGTTCTCTAATATAAAGTAGTGGTTCTTGGCTTCTCTTCCTAGTGGGCTTGTCCTCGAGCAGAGCTGATGCCAAACAGCAAAAGATTTTGGGTCTAAAACTTTGTAGTGTGGAAGCTCCTTTCACAACTGCTTATATATCAGCAAAGGGAGGTTACAATATGAAACAAAAAAATACTTTGCCAGAAATAATCTTGGCATCTGAAACTGATGTTGCTTTAGTCTTTGCCTGGATGGAATTTGTTCCTTCTTCTGGTAAAAGAAAATGGATGTAATAAACATTTACACTGCAACAAGATGATAAAGCACCGACACAGAGATTCACAGCATTCCTCTTTGCTAGCTGAAAGAGCTCTTCTGTTGAACTGTACACCTTCTTGCCGCTTGAAGGAGTTTGTTTTCTCTAATTCTTTTAAAAGCTTAATAGTGCTGGAGAAATGTCTTCATGTCTGACATGGGTGTCTTGGTGATGTTTCAAAATGTCATGCAAACACTTTAATTTGCTGCTACCATTTGCAGGCTGACAGGTGGAAATGAAACCTTATTGTCCACTGAGTTTATATTTATCCTGTCTCTGCACTGTCCAGTGTTGTGGTGTTGATGATCAGTGATGAGCTAATTTTATTTTTTTGGTTTTTATTTTCAGTAAGCCTGTGGGACACAGGCCATCTACTGTATTTGTGGTTTCTCTTGCCATGTCCATCCTTTGCATAGAAGGCCATTCACAGTCATCTTACTTATTTTACAATGTGGGCATACATGTATAAAAGCTTTATAGTATTTGAAATTTTTTTTTCACTTTATAGATTCTGTCTTCTCTTGTTTACTGCTAAGCAGACAGAATTTGGTCACGATACTGCTGACTCGTTCTTCATTTTGTGCATTCCGACAGATTATTAAATGTTTACAGAGGAGGAGAAAGAATCACAGTTATGAGGCGACGGTATTGATTCAGCCTATTGGCATGTTAGACTGTGGTTTATTTTACATTTTGATTGGCTGCAGTGGTATTATGTCACTGCCTCAATGGACTTCTCTTTGGTGCAAAATATTTTTCCATCGCATCCCTCAAGTTCCCCTTTATGGTGACAAAAGAGGAAGTATTCCCTCCTTGCTGGTTTGCATAGTTCCTCTGCCTTCTGTGCCTTCGTTATCTTGCTTCGCAGTTATTTTACCCGGGGGATCCTAAAGCACCTCAGTTCTCACATACGTTTGTATTGCACGTTTGTGCCAGTGATTCTCTGTGGCTGACCACAGGGAGAAAGCTGTAAAAATCTATCTTTGTGTCGAGCACTGTGCTAATTTTCCACATGAAGAGATGCATCTGGGAAGCACAGCATCAAATGGTACTGAATTCTAAATAGTCCCCCCTCTTCCTCCTCACCCCCCACCCCTCCCCAAATACAAGAATATGTATCCTGAGCATCATTCCTGGCATGTTCATTAACTACTTACAGCAGGAAGCTGCAGCTTTGGTGTGAATGGCCTGTGGGTATGGAAGAACTCCGTTATTCCCTTGCTTGGTGTGTGTGCTGTTTCCAGAAGTTTGCCTTGCCATGGGTCCTTGAGGCACCAGAGCTGTGTCCAGAGCACTGACCACCAGTCTCTGTGGGGTTTTGGGAGGGAAAGATTTGGGTTGATTTGGTTGAGTGGTCTTTTTGCGTGCTGGTGGTGATGTTTAAACTGCTGTTCTCCTTTGAGAAGGTGAAAATGGGTTCCTGAGCTTGCCAAAGCCTATGAACTTTGTGTCCCTGTGCCATGGCGGTGGGAGAGCGAGGCATTCAGGTTGACTTGTGTGAGTATATTTTCTGCTCTTTTTCCTGCCCTCTGCTCTTCCTTCTTCTCCTACTTTGGAGCTGAAGATACTGGGAAGGTAGCCTGCAGATCAAGGGAAGTGATCTACTTTCTACTCACCAGCAGGTCTAGGGAGGTTCTCCTTGCCCACTACTCTGCCCTGTTGAGACCGCATCTCGAATGCTGTGTCCAGTTTTGGGCTCCCCAATTCAAGAGAGACAGGCACCTACTGGAGAGAGTCCAATGGAGAGCTACAAGGATGATCAAGGGACTTGAACATATCTCCTATGGAGAGAGACTGAGAAAACTGGGGCTGTTTAGCCTTGACAGGAGACAGCTGAGAGGGGACCTTATTAACATATATAAATATCTGAGGGGTGGATGTCAAGGGGAAGGAGACAATCTCTTCTCAGTGGTGCCTAGTAATAGAACAAGGAATAATGGGTTTAAGTTAGAACATAGGAAGTTCCACCTCAACATAAGGAGAAACCTCTTTACTGTGAGGGTGACAGAGCCCTGGCACAGGCTGCCCAGAGAGATTGTGGAGTCTCCTT
>NW_009727763.1:13816-35357 GCF_000703405.1 Apaloderma vittatum
GACACGTTCCTGTGTGGCTGCCCTAGGGGATCCTGCTCTGGCAGGGGGGCTGGGCTAGATGATCTTTCAAGGTCCCTTCCAACCCTAAACATTCTATGATTAAGCATCCCGTTTTGGCCATCTCGAGAGGAAGGTGGTGAATTAGACCACGGCCACCAAGGAGGTCAGGGTGGTGGTTGCTATGGGGGTGGGGCTTGTGCAGGCTGGGCAAGGGATGGCTCTGGGGGGGAACAGCAGGCCCTGGCACATGGGGGAGGTGACCAAGAGGTACAGCTGGGCTCTTTGCAGCGTGGTGCAAGAACAAGAGGAAAGGGGTGTAAAAGGAAATCAATGGGAAAGACTCTTTGACTGCGAGGATGCTGTTTTCCTGCTAAGGCCGCGCGAGAGCTGATGAGCACAGCAGGCTGTTTCAGTCCATCTCCCGCTATATTCCTGCTGTTATGTCTTGGTATGCCATGTGTCTCTTCTCCACGTAACAACACTCCTTTTCAGGGTGTGATTTGCTAAAAGACGCACATCCTCTTGGAAAGGAAAAAATGCCTGCAGAGTCAGTGATTCCCATGAGATTGTCACACCCGGTACCTGTCCCTTCTGCTTCCTGCCCAGCACTTAGAAGCAACTTTTGCAGTAACTGCTTCGATCTGTTGTGTTTTTGCTTTTCCACAATATAATTAAGGTGGCTCTTCTGCAGCTCCCATTCCCCCCCGTTTATGCTTTTATAAGGAAGAAGCTGATTTTCATTTGCTATTAGCTCGCTTTGTTTTGTACTAAACCTTTTAACAATGCTGAGATTTATGCAGACTTTTTCTTAAGGAGCCAGATGAAGTTTATGAAGCCCAGCTGATACAAACAAATGTCGCCAGTGATTTCTAGTAACTTCCTTTGGCCTTCCTGTAGGGTATTTTATGCTTTTGTTGGTAGTATTAATTGCACGAGCAGTTCACTCTTGTTAATGGCAACTGACATAAATGGAGTTTTATATTCTTTGGCTTTCCAAATGTAATTTGCTGATGCTTTTGCTCTCCTCTGCGCAGCAGCCCTGCACTTGATTTGCTCTTCCTCCTCTGGCTAATCTGCTTACAGATGAGACTTGTTTCTTGTGAGCTGCATCTCATTTTGTGGCTTAGCTTTTTGCACTAACGAGCACTGGGTTTGTTCTTCCTGCGTGCTTTCTTCTCGTGTGGGATCGGTGACGAAGGTCTTGCTCAGGTGGCATAGCAGGCTGTGTGTGACCCAGCTGCCAGAATGCATTTGGGTGGAGTGTACGATGTCTGAGGCTGTATTTTTGTAGTGTGTCTGTGTGGGTTGGAAACTTGTAAGTACTGCCTTTAGCACAGGAGAAAAGTGGTTTTGAAGCTGTCAGATAATTAGGATGGAAATTCTGGATTATATTCTCACAGCAGTGGATATTTCGTATGCCGAACATATTGATTCCAGCTTGGGGCTATATGATTTAATCTTAAACAGATTTTGAAAAACACAAATATATGAATTCTTCTTCTCCCTTGCCTCCTGTTTTGCATATTTTTTTTTTTTTTTGTTTTTAACAAGCATTATCAGATGTCTTTGATTTTAGGGCAAAGCAAATTTTTATTTTGAATTAAAATTGCATAGAAATAAGGATTCCTTGCATCTGAACTTTTTTCTTAACAGCCGTGGTTAAGCTTCTAAACTGTTGCGTGGTGATTGGGTTTATTGCAGTGTGCTGTGGTATAGACTTATTTAAATTCGCAACATATGGATTTAATTTTGTATCTTGGTAGCAGAGAGAGAAAGAGAATATATAAAGAGGTGTTATACTTTTCACTGCTCTCTTTTTGGAAGGTGATGAAATAAAAACCAAACCACCCCAAGTGCAAGTAATGTGCATTGAGCAATATTCCTTTTAGCCTTAACTGTTTTATACAGGGTTTTTTTCAGTGTTATTGAAAGTGGTGCATAGTAATTAAAATATGATGATTTTCTCCTTCCAAGTAAGCATATACATCCTATCAAAGAGCAATTGGATGATCTAAGGTAAATTAATTTTCCACATTCAGACATGTTATCTTCTCCCTGATTCATACGTTGCTATAGCAACAATTGACTTCACAAGGCCTGACTCAGCTCCCAAAGAAATATGAAATGCCCTGGTTTATATTTTTCTGGTGTAAGTTATGGAGGTAACTTCAGTAGCTGATCTTTATACCATGTTTTTTTTTTTTTTTTAACTTGAAGATAAACCAGTTTATTTTCCTTAAGTTGAATACATTCCCTTTCTTCTGTGTTTACATTTTTACAGTATTTTTATTAGTGTGACTGAGATGGTTAAACAATGAAAGATAAAAATGTGATGTCTAAAAGGTGATTTTAAAGGGCAATTATGGTTTTAAAATCTTTTTTAATGTAAAGGTATGTGTTAACTTTTGTTAGTCTCCAAAACAGACATTAAATAACAAAAAAACACGGATGCCATTTACAAGTACGCAGGCAAAATATAAATATACAAGATAAATGGCCACATTCACTTCCCTCAAAAATCAAATAGAACATAGTCCTGAGGCAAAGAAAGAAAATGGAAATGAAAATAAATAGAAATACCCTAGACTAAGGCAGTTAAATCTTATTGTAGTTCATTCTTGGATTAAAAACAGGATAAAGGTTATCTAGTGTTGTACTAAAAGCAGAAATTATATTTCGTATATCTATGTACATGTTCTTTCCGTAATCTAAATAAGTTTACTGGATGCATCTTTGTGCTAGAGGAAACTTCAACTGGAGAAGATGGTCACTTGAACCTTTGTGTCCAAAATTATACCCTGATTTCTGGGCGTTATGTAGGACAAACGATGCACATCACGTGGCATGGCCACTGTGCTTTCCAAGTGGGATATAAGTTTAGTTTTTGGCTTATGTACCTTGATTTTTTACAGAAGGTTGGGATGCATTTGCAGAGTAGGTCACCCCTGAATTGGATGGGTTTTTCAAAATAACCCTTTCTTTTCGGCTACTCAGAATTGCCAGTGGATCGGTATCTCTCACCCAAACAGTGCTTTCCAGACCTACATTCCTGACTTTGGCCCAGAGCTCTTCATAGTTGGCTTCTCAAGCCCCAGAACTGCCTTATAAACTACACTTGATAGTGTTAATTTGAACCTGTGCCATCTGCTTCTTCAATATACTATTAATTGCAGGGGCCTTTGGTTGCGTATGTGTCAGCATCAGGATGCTGTAAGTTCAAGGATCCTGCCTTACAGCGGCTGAACTCTGCTGTAGATTGGGGCTGCCCTGGTGTGTTTTAGATGGGAGAAGGGTGGTTCTGCTACTCTAGAACTATCAAGAAAGCATCGGTATTTGTGTTATAACAACACCTAAACGTCTTGCGCCTGTCTTTTGGAACTTCACTCCTGAACAACTGCAGGATTTTGATGAAGCGACAGGAAGTTTTTTGGGAAAAGAAGAAATAATCATAAAAAAAATGCTGTGGTTACTCCAAAGAGGCGTGGCGTCCGTGCTGTGCTAAGCCCTGGCTATCATCTACCAAACACTGCTTGATATGATGCAGCATACTTAAGGAGATGAGAGGGAAACCATAACAACAGCTATCTCACATGCCCTCTTCTCTGTGGGGTTCCCTGGTGGGATCAATTAATTCAGGGTTGGATTGATGTGAATCATTATACCTTTTGATGTGGAAGCATGCATTGGTGCTCCTTGATACTGTAAAGACTTAATAAAATAGTAGTTGCTCTATCAGAAATAGTAAGCGTTGTTACTGATGCTTATAGAAGACAAGTGAGGAGGTAAAAAAAAATCTGGTCATGTCAAGATCAAATAAAAAAGCTTAAGCTTGTGATTTTATGCACATATACCTGGGCCACAGGTACGTGATCTGCCTGCGTGCTTGGTTTCCACTTACGTTAATTTGAACTGAAGGACATTAGCTTTCCTCTAGAAGCCTTTATGTAAAGTCTAGATGTCTCTTTGGATATGTAGATGTTGTTCTGACACATCAGGTACCATCTCCTGTTCTTGACTGACTTCTTAATTCCTTGCTTTGCTTGGAAAAAGCACTTTTTTTCTGGCTTGTGATTGACTTTCAAATGTTAGAGGTCACCGTCACCATCCCCTCCCACCTTTATTTTATCAACCCCAAAATTGACAGGACTATAAATGGATTTAATAAATGCAGTTTATTGCTGCCTCTTCACTGAGATGGGGCAATGGTAATCAATCAGTTTGGAGTGAAAAAATGCAGGATGCTGTAACAAATGGCAAAGCTAACTGTTCTGCCTTTGCAGCAAAAGAGGTGGCAAGTGTTAGTAAAACCAGACTAGCTTATTTGATGTTCATGTGTCAAAGTTCACAGCAAATTGTGTTGTCTAGCAGATATTTCAAAGCTCCTTTAAATCCTCCCACAGAGGAAAGGCTAAACCTGTAATTTATATGTATTGTTTATGAGGCAATGACCTTGCGTGGAGTTTGTAAGTATGTATTTAAGAGTTTCTTTTACAGCTTTTCATCAGTTATTAACAGAAATAATTAAACTGAGTTCTAGAGGAGATTTTTTTTCCCACTAACTTATCATTATGACCTTTTAATGGATAGTTTAATTAGGCAGTGTTTCTAGTGGGAATATTTAACCAAATTGAAACTGGGACAAATATGTTCAACCTGCTCAGTAGCACTTGCTAGAGGCTTGTGGTGAATCCATAACCTGCTCGGTAAACAAAAGTAAGCAAGGAAATTCAGCTGAAATGCCAGGTGTGGATTTCATAAGCTTCTCCCGAGATATTTAGGTAATATGCTGGTTTTTGAATGCTGAAACACTTCTGCTTCCGCTCCCCCCACCTCCTCTAGAAGAAAATGTTTCAATATTTTCCAATAAAAACTCCCAGCAGTTTTCTGGACATAAAAAGTGGATGTGCTGATGTTTTCTTCTAATCTGTGAAGAAAGCAAGTATGTAAATAGTGGCATTCCCATGAAATGAAAGCTTGGAGTTTGGGTCAGGAGTTTCTTCACTTGGTGTCATAACTGTCCAAAAAAGCAGATGAAGACTATTTTTATTGCTTTGTGAGCTTTTTTCATCTGTGCCAGGAATAATTTTGAAGTCTTGTAAAAATCCTAATCTGAGTTTATCTCTTTTTTTCTTTAAAGTACTTTGCAACCTCTAGCAGTAAACCTATATCTGGACTGAAAACAATTGTTTTTAAACTTTTTAATTTGTGGATATCTTGTGATATTCTTAATATCTCATGCCTGCCTATGATGCTATGGGTCAGTAAAAACTCTACCTACTCTGGAGGGTTCTTCCTCCAGGTAACCTTTACTTTTCTCTTTGCTCCTTACCTCTCATCTACCACAACAAAATAGGATGGTACCCATATATATATACTTAATATACACAGAGCTTAATATACATATAGGAGAACAAAATAATCTTAAAGGTGGTATCAGATTGCAAAAGTATCAAACCATAGGACAAGTGTGGCCTCTGGAGTAAGTCTGCTGTGCTGTACAGCGAGTTTTCTCCTCCAGTAGCCCCTTGGGTTAATGGCAGAGAGTGGATTTTGGAAGTAGGCAAATGGTTTCGGTCTCTTAAACCTGCCCCTTTCTTTCCTGTGGGCACCATGTGGGCTTTTCCCTCCTGCCCACAGCGGGCACATCCTTCCCTTGTGAACCCTGTGCAGCCATCTCATGCAGCAGCAAGGGCACGTTCCTTTTTGTGACTTCCAGTTGCGGGATCAGAGAGAGTTTCAATCTCTGTAGCAGGGCCAGAAAAGTGCCTCTGCAATAGTGGTATCTGCAGGCTTTATGTGCACACCTGGTCTGTGCATGTAAAAGGATGACAAATTTTTATTTTTTTTTGTTGATTCTATAGGAGTCTGTGTGCGTTGCTTTGGTGAAGGAATCATTTACTACCCATAAAGCATGTGCATAAAAACGGCAAATTAAAATCACATTAAAAAGTTAAATATTAATTCTGGAATTGCATGGGTTTTGAGTGTGTAAATCTCCCAAGGAGATATTCTGTTCAAGTAACATTTGGGTGTTATAATATAGATACCAATGCTTTTTACTTTTGTGAGGTTTCATAGAATAGTTAGTAGAGAATCAAGAAGTCCTTGGGGAGCTGAAGGGTTAGTGCCAGTAGTAGCAACTCTGAGAAAGCAGCTGAAGTCATTCCGTACATTACCTATAATATAAATTCATCAGCCTGGTATTACATACACACTTGGATACGTGTGCGCAGTTTAGAAAAAGATGTGATTGGACAGGATGTTGATGTACTATTTTTTCCTCCAAGAGTATTCAGAATAATTTTATTGCCTTGGATAATTTCAGTGACAACTTCCCACCTTTATAAATCTGTGTTACCTTTGCTATGTTTTTGCCTCGGTGTGCATGCACGCATGCATCAGAAATACTGTTCTGAGATGCTTCTGCTAACTTGTCAAAATTTCATTGCTGTTGGTAATTAGGTGGGATTAACGATTTACACAGCTTTCTTACCTAAAAAATCTCAAGCGTGCAAACTGAAAAGTAACAGGTGTCTCTAGGAGTAAGGAAGTGTACGAGCAAGGAAAGCAAGAGGAAAAGTACTTGCCATGCCTCATCTACACAGGGGTTAGCATTTTAAATTTGTTTTATGCAAGATTTGAAGTGTTGTCACTTCATTGATGATTTATTTTTCTCAGCCAGCAATGCCCAGAGGGCCCATCATCATGCGGCGAGGTGCGAAAGGGCATGTAGCAGAACTGGGACGGACCAAGCCTCCCAGGATGTTGTAACAGTCCCATTTGCTTAGCGGTTATGTGTCCATTCGTGGTTCATTAATTTTGATGGTAACTATTCTGCTAGTTTCTTCTGTCATCTTCCCCAGAGAAAGAAATGGTTCCTTCAGGGTATTGTATTATGAGCTGTCTATACATTCAAAGTTTATTAAAACAGTTCTGTGCCACCTCCCCTTCTCCCAATAACTGCTTTATTTTTAGGGTATATGTAAAATATGAGACTGTTTGACTAAAACCCAGAAAACCTAGTAATAGTTTATGGAGGTCTTTTGTTGTTTTTATTTTTTTTTTCTGCTGACATATTTGTGGGGAAAAAAAGATGAAGTTTGCACGCAGTAAAGGCTGTTCTCAGTAGGGCTCATGAATACGAATCATTAAAAAAAAACGAAACTGGTGTTCAATTCCAGTTTAATTACCAGCCACAGGCATTAGACAGGAGAAAAGACTGTTTAAGTCATCTTTGCTTCTGGCAATGGCAGACTTCCTGCTTATTGTACATTTTCTATGGCTTTGTCCAGTTTAATTATAAACCTCTAATTAGCAGTACAAGGTAAGTAAATTTTTCTAACAATATATATTTCTCAGTGGATATTAAATACATTTGGAAAGTCAATCTGCATAGAAAAATTTCTGTCTCCAGTAGCTATTATTTGAAGTGCTTCATAAATAACATTCCCATAAGGACCTGCACTCAGGAGAGGATATTTATGTTCTAGGCTCAGTTGGGCTGGGGATCACAGCAGAAAAGAGTATGAGGGAAAGTGTTTTATGCATGTGGTAGATTTTTCTGCCCTTGCACATATGTATTGGCTGCTCCCAGAGGTTCTAGTCGGGGGACCTCAAGCCCAGCAATCCAGGGTGTACTGAGGCAGCTCGGTTGGTTGCAGTCAAAGCGACTCACTACTTTTGATGGAAGTTCATTTCTAGAGTTTGTGTGACTCTAGAAGCTGGAGGACTGGGGAATAAAGAAAGGTCAATGGCAAAACTGATACCCAGATGCATGACAACAGTGTCTTTTTTTTTCCTCTTTCTCGAATGTAAAATAAAATACCAGTGAAGTAAAGTCTTGGCCTCTATCTGTGAATGACTCTTTGATTTCATACAACTATGTCTCTTTGTCATAAACCCATGAAAATACATTATCCACACTTACAACAGAAGTATGTAACAGTTCAGTGCTGCTAAAAAAAGCAGGGCTTTTGTGATTTTTTTTTCTTTTTGTCTCTGCCCTTGCTTTACAGTTTGTTGATTTTTGTGTTTTGTTTCCTTCCTTCTCTTTTCTTCTCTGCACAAATGTGTTGGCTGTGTGTCCTGTCATTGTATATTGCTCCCTGCTACCTATATAAAAAAGCATTGAGATGTGGTTGTTAAAAGTAGATTGAGGATCTTTCCATTTATGGATTCCAATAATAACGATAAGGTAATACTGACTGTGACCAGGGACTATGTTAAAATTACCTAGAGGGGAAAAAAAATATACTTAGGTAAAGTATAGGCTTAGTGTTGGTAGGCAATTATGCTTTTTCTTACAATATGTACTTCAGTTTTACATGATATTTAGCATTAACGCTAGTTGTGTGAAAGCTGCATTATGTTACTGAACTAACCTGAAGTATGTCCAGCCTTTCTATTACTGAATTTTTCAAAAACAGTTTTTGTCTAGCTCTTTTTTTATTGACCTGATGTTATTTTCTCATCTTGCTTAATGAATGCAATAGGGAGGGAAAAAAAAAAAAAAGAGTCTTGATGATAAAGAAGGTCTCCTCAGCAAAGGAAGGTCAAAATATTCCCTCACCTCCATGCAGTGGACACTTTCTAACTTTGCGTTAAAGGAGCTAATTTGTGTGAGGCATACAGCCCAAGTCTCTTTTATAGAAGTTTTTACAAATTTTGTATCCTCAGGCCTTTTTTCCCTTGCGTCCTTTATCCAACTGACAGGTGTGGGTATGATCTTTTAAGATGACTTGAGGTATCTCTTTGTCAACTCCTTCCTCTTTTCCCAGCAACTAAGCAGAAACTTCTTTGCGCCCCAATGACTGTTAAAATTACTTCATATTTCTTATTGCAAGCGTTAAAATGGCTTTCCAAGCAAGTTCCTGAATCTACTATGAGTGGACAGAAGCAGTAGTAAAGGAATAATTGACTCAAACCATGAGTTGAGTGAACACAGGCCAGTGCAAGAATTAATATTTTCCTTTGGGGGAAGTGATGCAGTCCCTGTGGTGCAGTTCCTCAGTTTACTGTGATTTGACATTTTGTTTCTGCCACCATTTTGCAATGCTGTGTTTCCCCAAAGGAAGACGAGCGCAAACTTCTTTTAAGAAAGGTATTTGTTTTATTTTTTTTTGGCCTGCATAGGAGTTGCTCAAGCAAAAAGGGATTTTGGGAAAATTTTTGCATCACTCACGTCTCTTTTTTTTTTTTTTTTTAATGCTATCATGACCAGCATAAATACCAGAGAAGAATGTCTGATCATGGAGAGATTCTAGGTTGGGTGGTTATAAAGAAATAAGCTTCCCAGAACATCTGTGTTTCTCTGAATAAAGCTATGTTTCTGTTTGCGACGATAGTTTTAGTGATTAAAATGTAATTAGTGACTAAATAGGTAAGAGTGAAACAGAAATCTCAGTGGCATGAGAGGTTTCTGACTCCTGGAAGGGTGTTAATCCCATTTTAGAGGTTTTGTTTGGTTGGGCAAGTAATTATCTAATTAATAGGCATCCGGGTCTGCTTTCCATAACTGTTTTTCGACTGATAAGTTACAATTATTGGAGGTACAAAAAAACATGAAGGTAAACTTGCAAGTAGGGCAAGGCACAATTAAAATTGAAAATGGAGACCTGTAACATTAATTAGAAAATCATTAACTACCATTTCTGATAACATGCCTTTGTGTATTTCCTCCTCCTCTGCCTCCCTCTCTCGGAAAAAAAGAAAGTTCCAGTTTATCACCTTGTGAAGGAAAGTGCAATTATGTTATGCTTCCATGTGATTTCATAATGACTTGAAGATTGAACCCCCTGTTTCATTTCCACTTTAAGAAGTCCAACATGCTCTTGTGGCTGAGGGGAGTGAGAAGATGTGGACTGCATAGGAGGGAATGTTTAAAGAGAGGGTTTGGATGAAGAAGCAAATACCATGAGTCTCTGTCAATATAAAGATTAGATTGGGATTAGATTGTTTTCTCAGTAAGCATGATTTAAACATGGTTAATTTAATTTGAGAAAGCTGAAAGAGACAGGTGAATATAGCCTCGGAGTAGACAACTGATTATCTTGAATTCAGTGAAAATATACTCTGCAAAAGGTACATGAAAATTTGTGTGTTTGCAAGACTTGTGGGATTTTTTTATTGGGAAATACGAGAGGGGAGATTTATTACCATGAACTAAAAATCAAACTAATTTCTGATTCATCCACAGCTGGCATGCACACTGTCTATTTTTTTCTGATAATATGCTCTTTCATTTCATGGACAATGTGAGTATCTAGTAACAAAGAAAGCTTTCAGGATTTCAAGGCACTTCATTAACAGCAGTGAAGGTAAAATGGAGTAAAAAAAATCACCTCATTTGTTGTTTTTCATTTGGTTGGCAAAAAGGCAAACAAACCACTATTCCTGCTTAGAATAGCAACAAGCTTTCCTCATTCTCTGAATTGTTGATAATTAAGAAAATAAATGTTCTGAGGTCGATCGTGATTTTGTGTGTGTTGCTGTGATCGGGGTTTAAAAATATTTTGACTTCTAAAGAGGTTTTCAAATAAAGATTTTCTTTTTTCTTTTTTTAATGCAAAGAAGTTGCACATCTCATTTTGTATAGGAACTACCTGCTTAGAGTTGTGTGATGTTTTTTTGCTTGTTCTTTATTTTCTTTGCAAGTAAGGAGCATGGTGAGATTTGAAAGTGTTCTCCACCTAAGGTGAATCTTTATTTGGTACAGGATATTCTCCTTCACATGACCGGTTTCCACCACGAAAAATAGATCTAAGGACCGTAGAGTTTTCTTGAGACACTTTGAAGGGGTTTGATCCCCTCCAGGAAGCCTGTGTTAGAGCTCACAGGGAGCACAAAGATGATATGATCTTCACATGACTGAAGAAAACATAAAGATGATGCCATTCTGCTCTTTGTCTTATGGGTGTCTGTACTGCCCCAGTTTAAGCTGGTTTTGGCACCTTGCCATTGTGTCTGACAGCCAGAGCTCTCCGCTGACATGGTGTGGGGAATTGACTTTCCTGTGGGCTGTGAGAATGACTGATGAATTATTCTGCTTAGATGTGCTCCCTCTCTCTTGCTGAGCTAATGCAGCAACGAGAGATCCATTGTTGGCGATGTGCCAGCAGAAGACCTCTGTCCCTAAGGAAAAACCGACCTGAGTTGGCTAAACCTGGCTTTGTGCTCATCTCAAGCTACCAGGCTTCACTTGTGTGAAGTTGCTGGGATGCTACAGGGCAGGTCAGATGAGCACCTGGTCTGGTCTGCATCTGTCAGGTTTGTTCAGTTCAATAAGTTGCTGTAGCCTTTGTTTCCTCTTCATGCTGCCTCCCTCCTGAACCCGCGCTGGTATTTGCAGCACAGCACTATGTTTTTTTGACCTGGTGAGAAAGCCAGAGCTGGCTAAGCTGGGCTGCAGTGTTGTCCCCATGTGTGTGTGTTCCTGTGGCACGTGAGGTATCTGGGAGGCTGACTGTATGGCAGAAAGGAGTTGGCTCAAGGCTAAATCAGCTAGAGAAGTTCAGCCCTTAGTGTCATCATGTAAAACTAGCTCAATGATTGCTTTGCTGTGGATTCACCATAAAGACAACTGTTCATGCTCCAAGACTATAGCAGTGTTTGTATTGAAAGCTGCTGTTTCCATATATAACTGCAGCACCGATATTTAGGAGTCTTATATGTAATTAGATGATGATAAGAGCATTTTAATCTCCTTTAAGATACCTTAAAGTTGTTGCTTACGTGGCAAAATGAGTTGCTGCATGGTGTAGCCTAAGTTGCTGCACTTCAGCTTTATATTCATAATGCAGGCTGCACGGTGTGCTGCTTGGGTAAATGCAAGCTTGAAAGCTGGGGCGTACCAGGTTCCCAGAAGACGCATCAAGTGTCACAGCCCCAGTAGCGTGCAGGGCAGCTGCATTCATCTCATCCCAGTTTGATAAAGAAAGTCTGACTGCTTTGTATTTGACAAGTTAATGCCTGTTCATCTCTGTCAAGACTGGGGACACCAGATATTTTAGGTAGATTAGGAAATTTCGCCACTGAAGCAGAAGAATCTCATTGCTGGACCTTGTACAGTCTTTGGTAGCTGGCAGCTTGTAGTATTTAATTTAGGTGGCAAAGGAAGGTAGGTATAGATTGTCATTTCTATTAACACGTGATTTGTGCAGACATAAGTCATAATGATTCAAAGCAGCTCTAATCTTGATGATAATGGAGCTTAATTGCTAAGCTCCTGAAAAACTTTAAGACAAAATCTATGCTAATACCATCTGAAAGCTGGCAGCAGTTTATTATTTCTGTTTTGATCAAACTTCTGTTTTGCAGACAGGGAAAAAAGTGTTCTAATTACATACTTGAAAATTGACCTTGGGATTGTAGATTCAGGCAGACAAAAGATATGTTATCTTTTGCTATTTTTTTTTCTTTTTGCCGTCAGTAAGTAGAGAACAGTGATTTCTCACATACAACCTAATAGGTGAGCATACTCCTTGTAAAAATAGATAATCAAACTCTTGGAAGAATTTAATTAAATTCAGTTTGTCATTTTTTTTTTGTTTCCTCCTTAAAGCTACTAAAATAAAGGGGCAAAACCCCAACTTGCAAATAGTCTAACTTTTAACCATCTTCCTTCAGTGCTGATCTCAGTTCTTGAGATGCTCTGAAGGTGTGTATCCTGTGCATCTGCTTCTGCACAACAAGTGTTTGTTAACTAGAGAAGGTCAACAATTGTGTTTCCTTGCAGTGCAAAAGCTCAAATGTGAGGGTGACATTTCACACCAGCACATCATCTGTCTCCAAGTATTCACCTGGAAAATGGGAGTGCTTTTGCACATAAAGGCCCTTTCTTTGCACACTTTCATTTTGATAGTAAGATTGCTTTCTGTGCATGCATTAGAACAGAAAAATCACCCAGGAATGCATTATCCAGTCCACAAAGGTAATGTTTTTTTTTCAGCATGAAACATTGAATCTGTTTGACCTGAGGAAACAGTGCTTTTAACACCTGTTTTGTGTTAGCTAGACAGTATTCTAAAATTGCTTCTGGTTTTCCTGAAAATGCCACTGACTAGCAAAAGGATTTTTGCTTTACTGTCTATGTATGATGCTATGAGCTGGTGACTGTCATTCGGTGAATGACTTATGCCCTGAATGACACATGCATTCATGCCTATCTTTTTTTTTTTTTTTTTTTTTTTTAGCATTACTACCCCAGGTCTTTTCAGAGGGCATGTCATGCTTCTGGAAAAAGAGGTTCTTCCCTACATTTCTTAGCTCTACCTTAGGGTTTCCTCTGTAAAATACATTCTCTTTCATGTAGGTTTTTTAGCGTGTTCAGCTATTCTTCAGTTTTATTTTCAGCTTCCTGTTTGCTGTGTCCTGAAGAGTGTAAGCAAGTAAATATTCCCTTACCTCGTAAAACTAATCTCTTAATCAGTATTTGAATCTCCAGTAAACAGTTTGCTTCACCTCTAATGCAAGGAGAGCTGCTCTGATACACACTGTTTCTTGGTTTCTGCAAGGGTTCGTACACACTATTAGGAATTTACCTGAAGCTTTTTAAGGTATTGCCAGTAAGAGGGATCCAAATTACTTTGTTGTGTGTTTTATGGAAATGCATTCAAACAGAGGCAATCTTCTGCGGCAGGCTGTAGCCAATATGCTGGGCTTAATAAGCAAAGTTATGTTTGTCTGGGGGACTTTTTCAGAAAACATAATTGAGGATGACAGCTCGGTTATGAGAAGCTTGATGTATACATCGGTTTAAAAGCTTGTCACCTACTTGATGCATTAATTCAAGTCCTTTGTGCAAGCCAAAGTTCCTATTCTAGGCAAAGCATATGGTCTGTCACTTAGCACATGACATGTTTTTAGATCACTGTGTCTGCAAGTGCACCGTCCCAGAATGTGGATGTACGGGCTTGCTCTGTAAAAGCTAGCACCAATTCGTTACCTATTCAAATAGTATTGTTGGGGCTATTTGTAGCTTAAATATGAGGAAAGATGTTTAGGGTTTAGCCCACAGCCCTCCTTCAATATCTTTTGCATTTTTTCTGTGAGAAACAACTTTTATTCATCCACCAGCCGAAATAACATTCATAGGAGCGTAAATGTATATCCTCATATTTTCCTGTAATAGTCATGTTGACAAGACTCATAATTTCATAGACAATTCACTTTGCTTACTGGTTACTGAACTTGATTTTAAATAGATTGCTTAATTCATTAGGGTTAACTAGATTTGCACCAGAAAAAGATGAGATGAAATAAAAACCAAACTGAAATCAGGCTTTAGGGAGGTTTACATTTTTGATCAGCAACTGTGAGTAACAACAGAGAAGTAGAATTCAGGATCAGGGTCATACATTTAAGAACGATTTACTCTTCAGTGCATCTGAGTAAGGTCCAAAGTCCGCTCATAAATTATGCAAAAAAATTAGTAATTGCTTGATACTTGTACTCTGAAATTTCATGCAGTTGCCAAAGCACAAGCACATTAGATTAAGTGCCTTTGTATAAAATTGGATAGACTGCAGACTTAATGGAAAATATTAAAAATCTCCATTCTAAACTCAATGTGAAACAGCATGCAGCTCTGTGAATGAACCAGACTATTTAGAAATGAACTTGCAAGGACGTTTCCCCTCCTCATAGAAATGTAGCAATTGGAAAAAGGACATGCTAAGTGAAATACTGAGTGTGTGAAATACCATACCTTGAATGTTCATTTGTATTCTGGATTATTGCTTAATGCCATTAACCTTATTGGCTTTCCTTTCCTTTCTATCTGCAGCTATTGATGCAAATGTGCTTTCTTTGTTTTCATACACTGATTAGCAAATGTCAGCAACAGAATGTGAATATCTGCATTCATACATGTCCTGGAGCATTTGCAATTCATGTTTTGTTATTAGTTATTTGCTTTTTTTTTTTTTTTTTTTTGCTGGCTGTCACTGTTCAGTTGGGAGACTTGGGTGAAAAATTGCATACCAGCCTGCTCAAAGCTAAATCTTGGGATGAGAAGTTGTGAAAAGCACATAGGATATGTTTTATCCAGCCTTGGGAAGAAATGTGTTGCCAGACTACTTGAAGGGGCAAGCTGCAGGCAGCATTGATGGAGCTTTTCCATAGAAATGTGCCTCGTTTCTATCTTTCTGACTACTTTTGTGCCTTGAAGAAAACAGTCAAGTGTGAAGTGAAGAAGGATTCAGTGTGATGAGTGGTATTAGTTTAAATGGCTGATAAACATCCCATTGGCATCAGAATTTAGTTGCTTTGGTAAATCTGAAGGAGGCCGTAGAAAAGTTTCGCTGAAGCTGTGGTGGTGGTATTGAAAAATGGATTTGTGTTAGGAAAGCATGGAATCATCCCTGAAAAGGTGTTCCAAGGCCCGGGTTATGGAACAAAATGAAGTATTAATTACTTTTGCATGTGTAATTACAGAGGGAAGGTTTGCATGTGGATTTCTTGAGTCTTGGAAGGGCAGGGCTTTGTACACTGAGGGAGGCAAGCAGTCTTGGCTGTGATGTGGATGTCTCTGGTTTTGTGAGGAATAATGTGTCTAATATCTTCTGTTTCTTGGTAACACAATTAGCAGCCTTGCTAGGTACATTATTTACAGGGAGCAGCTCAACACATGTTCTAATTAATGTTACTTTTGCTCGAAGTTCTGTCTTGTCTCTATTTTAAACAACGTGCCAGATAATCCTCAGGTTAGTAGGTGTTAATTTTGCAGACTATGGCACTGGGGAGAAATTCTTCTGGAAGCTGTGGGAGATGAGCACATTTCTAACTTCAGAAGAGGAGAAGGTGGATGCAAGAATGAAGCAGTGGACTGAGCAGTCACAGGAAAACTAGATGGTCCTCTTCTACCTCTTAAAGTCAAAACCACCCTGCCTGGCTATGATGCTAGCTACCTTTTTAAGTCATGGAGTTTAGTGTTGGCACTAGCAGGGACAGATGTAGCTGGGCACAATGTGCTGCAGAAAATGGTTTTCCTGTCTCGCTGTTTCTGTGCTCCCATGGGACAGCTAGGTAGTGACTTGTACTGTCAACAACTCTGCTCAGCTGAAATTTTAAGAACAAGCACCACATACACAAACCTCAAAAACATTTCCAGTATTTAAAAATACATTTTAATCACTGCTTTCTGTCATTGTTCATTTCATCGCTTGAGCTAGACATTTAGGAAGGCTACACTTACTAATTTATTGCAGGAAACAAATTCTTTCTCAAGGAGCAACTAAATGCACGAGATGCTCATTGTGCCCTAATTTACAGTGTCAGTTAACATATTTAAGAGTGCAACGCATATGCACTGGGGATGGGATCTGATGATTTGAACTGCTTTCTCGGGTTGTGCATCTTTGTTATTTTAGAGGGTTTACTACATATGAATTTCATTCTGCTGTGGTTGGAGAGAGTTCTCTTGGGTTTGAATGGTGGATGGGAGCTATCACAAGCTCCCCAGCTCCCTCTCCAAGGAGCAGAGTGGGTACTTGAGTGATGTGGTGCTGCTTCTCAAGTAAGGCTTTGCTTGGGAGTGTGTATATGCTGTAATAAGATAAAATGTAATTAGGAATGACTTGTTCACTGAACAAAAGGAGTAGGAGTTTTAGGACGGAAACTTGGAAGAGGCAACCTTGCAGAAATAGAGCCCATGCATTAGCTTTGTTTTCCACTTAGTTAATTATATTCATAGTAAACACTATCTAGTATTGCCCATGAACGTGTGTGGGGCTTTTTTTTTTTTTTTTTTGAGCAAGGAGAGAGGAAAGCTTTAAAAATTTTTGGTAACTAGTATTTCTAGACTTATAATTATCAGCTTAGAATAAGTAATAAAAAATACTATAGAGGAAACTCTGATCTACCTTTGCAGTGGTGCAGTTCCACGTATTACACACAGATTGTGAGAGAGAAATCAATGTAAAATTAAAACCCTTATATTTATAAAGTGCTCTTTGATCAAGGACCTCTGCATTGAATGAGTCTTACAATATCTAAAGCATAATAAAAATTTCCTATTGAAAATATTATACAGGGCTGTTACAATAATTTGCTCAAGGCTGCAGATCAGAGGAATAAAGAAGCAATATTCAGTTCACTTTTTGAAGTGTTCTGACTGCAGCTGTCTCTAACACGCTTGACCGGTAATGCTAGAGTAGGATAAAAATAAGTATGAGAAGACCATTGTGAGAAAATCAGTGAGATGCTTTCATTATTGTATCTTGATACAATAGTGCTAATATAAAGTAACTAAAGTATTACTTTCAGGATACTATATTGGATTAACATTGGAGTAAAGAAAAATAGTTCAACACTCCTGGCAGAGACTGAGTAAACAGTAAACTGCTGCTCCTTGCATATTTTAGAAACAAACAAAAACCAAAAAAAAAAAATCCATCCTCCCCCAGCTGTGGCAGTTGCACCTGTGTGTATGCAGTGGTACGTGTATTGATTGTACTTCACTTCAGCTGCTGAAGAAGAACAGTTTCCATCCTGCAGAATGGATCTGACAATATTTCAAGACTTGCTTTTAAGCTGGGTAAGATAAAAATCTTTCTGTAGAGTAGAAAACATGTTGCTTCAAGCTACCTTAATATAATTCCCTGTCACCCTCACCTCTAGTAGGAGGACCACTTGATAGTTTTAATGCATGAGATGTCACACTGCCATTCACCTTTATGGACCGAGATCTTCAGGCAAGTATTATTTGCCATAGTTTGCTGTTGCTCCCATCATATGATTTGGTGGTCCAGTCAGGGAGATAAGTTTAGTGCCAGACAAGGAATATATCCTTGCCAGTGGGGACAGTCTACGAAACAGAATGAGATAAGGATTACTTCAGCATTTCTAACAGGGGTAGATTGATCTTGAGTAACTGGGAGATAAAATGGCAGATGAAATTCAATCTAGATAGTGCACCTTGGGGGCAAAAATATCTTAAATAAAATTATGGATTTTGAACAGACTGGTACTGCTCAAGAAGAAGATACTGGTGTTGTCCTAAAGAACAGCATTGTCTTTACTATCTCGTTTCAGTCAAAAAAAAAAAAAAATTGGGGTTTGGAATTACTGAAAAGGCAATGAAGGACAAAACAGAGAAAGTTATCAGGCCACTGTATAAATCCATGATTTAGCTGTACCTTGAATACTGCCTGGAATTCTGATTCTTCCATCTCAAATTGGGCATTAGATTTGTGAAAGTGTCAAAAAGAGTGTTAAAAATGACTGAACAGATGAAAAGAGGCTTCTGTAGGAAGAAAAATAAAGTGGAAAGGGGACATAGAGACAAGTGTGATGCAATTGAAAGCTTCAAGAAGTTATAAGGAGATTGAAGGGAGTAAATAGCGCACAGTTTGGTTGTTCCTGTACAAGAAACGATGGTTATTATCATTTAACACCTGGTTGGCACTTCATGTTACACATAATTGGACCGTGGAACTCCTTGCTGCAGGATTTTTGAGTAATGAAAAGCTAAGTAGAAAACAAAACCCTAAAAGCAAACAAAAAGAAAACCTACTGGACAGATCAAGGTTCAAAAAAAAAAAAAAAATCCCTTGAGGTGTCACTGCTGGACCCAGAAGATTACTTTGGGATAAGTTATGTTTGCCCTGTCCTCATGCAGTTCCCTTTGCATTCGCTGTTGGTCATGCTGAGCTAAGTGTGTATTTGGTCTCATTGAGTATAACCATGCTTACTGCAGTCATCTGAAACAAATAGTTATGTGGTTGGACAGATTAAAATATTTCAGTAGTGCACGGTTTTATATATAAAAACTATATTTTTAAGTGGATAAATAAACTTGGAAAACTTCGTGTGCAGCTTTGCTTAGGCTGACAACGTTAAGGTCGTGGGTTCGATTCCCGTTCGGTCCCCATGTGTTGCCTGATCTAGTCGAGAGGTGGCGTCCCTGGCGGCAGGGAGGCTGGATTAAAATGATCTCTAAGGTCGCTTCCAGCTTAGGCCATTCTATGATATGATATGATAAATGTGTTAACATCTGCGCTCTGTAATCCTGGTATAATAAGATAGTAAGATAATAAGATAGTAAGAGCAGGAGTGGAAGTGACTGATATTTCTTTGACCTGTTCGCTCGCTGAGGAGTTAAAGCAGATGCCATGAAAATGCAGGAGCGAGAGGGTGAGCAGCAGCATTTTCTCATATATTGGTGCATAAGTCTTTATGCTTTGTTTTTTTCTGAGCGCAAGGCTTATGGGGGCTTGTCAGCAAAGCCAATGCCTGATCCTCATTCCAGAGAGAGCCAGTGATTTCTTTCTTTTAGATTTTCGAGACCTCTAGCTGCAGAGTGGCTGGACTAATTCATTTATTGGGTGAAGACTCGCCTTTACCATAAGAGGACCCAGTTATCAAAGTTCTATCAAAGGATGCTTAACCCATCCTTACCTCCTGCTCAGGGGGCACAGAAGCCAAACAGCAATATCTTGAAAAATAACCTTTAAGAAAACACTGCTAATATAAAATGGAGATTACAAAATGGATTACTCTGGGGTTTAGGACTGATTTATTTTATGCAGGAATATATGGATGTTTATCTAAATAAATTACTAAATTATCTTTCTTTGTGTTCCCAGACTGTTTATACTCTCTAGAAATTGTCTGCTTAATAAATTAAGCAGCAGAAATGTTCATAGTGTAAAAAGTGAAATGAAACTGACTATTGAACTTTTGCCGAAGAAAGAAAATTATTTCTCCATGAACTAAATGTGTTTAAATAGAGCTACAGAAATTGAAACATTTTCTATCTGAAAAAGTCTTCTTTGACATTATTATTTTTCAGTTAAAACAGGTCTGTTTGCAAATATGTTGCCACAAAGTGATATAGACACTTTTTCCCTGAGTAGTAACTTGGCTTGAAAATTAATTTTCAGAAGAACTGCAATGAATTCTTAAATCATTCTGGGTCACTTTTGTAAGGAATTTCTTGCTGAATAATATTGATAAAGATTAAAAACAAAAATGAAAACAAAATCCCACAACAAAAAAATACAGAAAACCAAAATGTAGTGTTTTGTCATTTAAAAGCTTAATTCCTTGTAGGATTGAAACAGGGCTTGTAATGAAAGAATCCTTTACATAATTTTAAATTTTAACTTTATCTTGGAAATTTTTAAGTTTATTTCAGAAGCCAAGATATATGCTGAGCCCAACTGATGTTTCTTTGTATTTTGGAGTTGCATTTTAGCAAACTGTTTCTGTTGCTAAACAAAATAAATGTCTCTTTTTCCTAGTTCTAATGTTACTGTTGCCACAAAATATTGGTCTTTTGTTATTGGAACAAGGAAATTGGCAGAAATGTTGCATATCTTATTAAAAAAAAAATTATTAGCCAAGAGTTTTATCCTAAACCAATGTGAATAATTTCAGATATTGTTTGTTTCTTGGAAAATCCTTAGACTGCACAGAGCATTTTAGATGAGGAAAATGCTAAATCAACAGAGATCTTGCATACCGTGATTTGCTCAACAGCATTAGAGTGGTCTGGCACCTACTTCAGTTGAAGGTAGTAGTGTCAGGAGAATGGGAAAATTAGGGCAGGAATTAATTTCAGGAAAATAAATATATCTTAAATTGTAGCCGGAGAGGGGGAAGGAAGCAATGTTTGTTAGTTCTGTTGCTCCGAGTCCTTGAAAAATAAGTGGATGTGATGGTAAACATATAAAATGTGTACACTATACCTGCCTGGCCTTATACTTCTTTGGCAAATTTTGGTGGTGGTTTTGTTTTATTTAGTACACCATTTTCTATGAATTTGTGTGATGCTGAAGGTATGGGATGCAATGCTGAAGCTCTTTGATTTATGATTGTAGAACCACAGAACGGTTTGGGTTGGAAGGAACCTTAAAGTTCATCTTTGTCCACCCCCCCTGCCATGGGCAGGTACACCTTTCATGAGACCAGGCTGCTCACAGCCCCATCCAGCCTGGCCTTGAACACTTCCAGGGAGGGGACATCCTCAGCCTCTCTGGGCAACCTGTGCCAGTGTCTCCCCACGCTCATAGTGAAAACTAATGTCTAACCTAAATCTAGCCTCTTCCAGTTTAAAACTATTGGCCCTTGTCCTGTCACTCCCTTTTAAGCAGCTCCTCCCCAGCTTTCTTCATGTCATAGTTGTTATCTTTGCTGTTGATGCCAAGAAATCTATGGTTTTGCTAGACAATACCCAGTTGATAGTGACATTATACACATTATTACAAACATGCACGTGCATTGCAGAGATGCTCAGATTGGTTTTGGTAGGGTTTTTTTGTTAGTGATTCTTTGTCTCTGTCTACTCTGCTGGAGGCTGTCCTGAGGGGCCCTGTACCCCTGAGACCCCAGAGGAAGGCAGGACAGTGGAGGAGTTTGCCTTAGTTGATGAGGACTGGGTTAGGGAGCAATTAAGCTGTCTAGACACCCATAAATCCATGGGTCCAGATGGGATCCACATGGGCCCAGATGGGTCCCAGCCGCGGGTGCTGAGGGAGCTGGCTAAAGTCATTGCTGGACCACTCTCTATCATCCCAAGTCTTGGGAAACGGGAGAGGTGCCT